>NW_005842687.1:190550-248774 GCF_000455745.1 Alligator sinensis | reverse complement strand
CAGGACTTAATGTCAAACAGTTCCCTGCTGAATCAAACCCCCTTAACAGGTGGGGCTCATAACGATTAAATCTGCATAATTCCCTACCTCCCAGGTGTTTGTGACAATAAACTTATCCAAAATTGGGAAATAAGCAAATAACAGGATGACAAGGCCATATATGAGGAGTACAAATGATTCATCTGTATTAAAGTATGGGTATTTTTCCTCCTGAAAATATTCCATGCCCTATATTTGAGCTGTTGCTTTTGTGGTGAGTACAGAAGTTTGGTTTTCCCCTCTATCATCAAAATCCAAGGCAAAAGATCTCCCCTGGGGTGGGTGAGGAGGTTTTGAAATGAAGGAATAAGCTAATTAAGTTTAACTGTGTCAGTCTGAGTAGGCTGAATACCATAATTAATTAATCCAGCCCTCTGACTGTCCTGGAGGGGAATGGTGTTCCTAAATATACGGGGTGAAATGTGTTTAAGGAGATATAGGGCAGATCCAACCCTCTCTAACTGAAGGGACATGCAAGTCTCTCAGCAGGAGAGTGTGTAGGAACACGGAGAACTCATTAATATCTAAAGGCAAGGCCTGTTGCTGGGAAGCAAGGGAAAGTTGGGGAGGTGTGTGTGTGCTACTCCACAAAGCATGCAAATTTGTAAATACAGAGAATGGGTTGTGTGAATTAATAGAAGCAGAGTTCTGTATGGCATAGAGATGCTAATCTCATGCAATGCATACTGTTTGTTTTAAATCAGTCTCCCTCTATCCTTTAGCCCAGTGAAAGCATCTGGCTTGCTAAGGTGCATTTATAAAAGTTGTGCTGTGGAAAATGGTGCATAGTTACACATTTTGTAGTATGAGAGGAGCATCTCTCTTGGGGGATAATTTCATCCCTGTGGCTTTATCATGCCCTTTTGCCTTGCTGTTGATATTTCAGGGGGGTGGCATTCATTCCTAGTGTAATTTCAGTGATGGGTAACCAAGTTCACCCACCAGTCTTGGTGAAGGAGTCTTATCCTCCAGTAATGGCTGACCTTGATTAAGTTTGTGTTAGAGAAGGGATGCAGAGCAAGGCAGTGGCAGCTTGTCCGAGGCCACGCAGCATGTCAGGTTGAACTGCAGGAGCTAGATAAAAAAAAATGAGTTACAGCAACTTTTGGAGAAACTCTAGTGGTTTTAATGGACTAGAAAGTTCATTCAACAGCCAGCCAAGGACTCTCATCTCATGCCACCCTCTTTTTCTGTTTTTGGAATAAGCAGCATAGTTGGAGCATTCTGTACTCCAGACGTGCCAGGCTATGGGTTGGTCTCTTGGGGAGTTTCACAGCTAAGCATGATTTGGAGTAGCCCTGACACTGCTGTAATGTTGTGCTGAAGCAGAGCTGGTGATGTCCCCAAAAAAGTTTGAAGTCGGCTTTGCCCAAGCCTCTTGTATTTAGCCTGGATCTAGAACAACTGAGGAGCTGGGCCCCAATCTTTAAGCTCTAGAAACTTTTAATTGGGAGTGATGCTATTTTCATACTACTGATCTGTGTTATTCATACCAAAGATACTTGTCATATGCCTTAGGATGATAATATTCAAAGGAAAATCTCAACAAGATGATGTTAGGAAAACAGAGAGGTATCATATGCCCCTTCTGTTCATAGGGGAAAGTGGGCTCTGACTTCCTATGGCAGTAGCAGCTGCATAATTATACCTCATCTATCTTTCTGGATAGATGTAGGAATCCTTCCTTGAAAGTGGAGGTGTAATGAGATGCATAGTGTGTGCTGCATCAGGCAAGAGATGTCGGATTTAATTGCGTCACAGAGCGTGATGCAACCTGAGGCAACGTGACACCTGCCACTCTGCATCATGCTGTCAAGAACGGACGATTCCTATTAATAGAAAACACCTTATAGAGTAGGAGAATATTTTTGCCCTTTGCAGTGTTGTGATGCTGATATATTAACAAGAGGATCCTAATATTCTCCTTCTCCTAAATCTGCCTGCAGGAAGGAAGATGGAGGACACCAGAGAATTTATTCACTTACACAAACATGACCTCGAATAACCTAAGAGGGAGGAACCCCCAAAATCAGCAACAGAATAGAAAGAGGATAAAGCACAGGGTTCAACTCCTATGATCTCTCTCTCTCTCTCTCAACTTGTAGGAATGTTTTGTTGGGGTTTGGGTTTTTTTTGGTGGCATTTTAAATCCCTGGAACAGAGTGCACTCTACATGCTGCAGGAAGAATAGTCTTGTGTTCATGCCCCAGGACAGGATTTAAGAGACTATTTCAACTCTTTGGTCTCCCACCGAGTTTTTGTACCACCTTGGGCAAATCACTCTCTCTGTGCCCCAGTTGTTCTTCTGTTTAGTTGGGATAAAAAGCCTTCCTATTTTGTCTCATCCTCAAGGCAGGGACTATGGGGCCCCATGTTGGCTGGGGCTTCTATGTACTACTACTACTAATTATTTGCTCTTCAGCAAGTATTTTATGAAATCCCTCTGTGGCATGTAGATAGGGCAGGAAGAGTGACCTATGTCTCCCTCTTCTCCTCCACAACTCTGGTGGTGATCACGAGTATAGTGGAGGATGGAGAAGAAACAGGAGGGGGTTGCAAGCTTTTCTTAAGCTAATAATTTTTTTTGCTTGCTGGACAGCCACTTTTAAGTAGAGCAAGATTGATGGCATGGCATTTGCTAGCAGTCATTTGTGACTGAATGAAAGTCATATAAAGGCTCATTCGTGCACTGCACCTTCTCCCCTCAATGTTTCCCTATACCCTGATAAAAGAGAGATTGATTGTCAAGGAGTTTCTCTTGGTGATATATTTAAATGGGTAAATGTGTGGCTATTCTTTAGCCCCACTTGATGCCAACCAGAACAAACCAGACCCTCAGAATTTATGACCTTAATTACTTCTAAGTTAACAAGTGCGGAAGCACTACAGAAATGCTCCCCCAGAGTTTCATTGTGGGTTAATGGACAATCATCCAGACTTTCCTTTAGATTATTACAATAATAAACACCAGGCAGCTCAATCAATTAGATATTGCATTGGGATTAGCAAGCAAGTGGACAGGTAATTGGTGCAACTTGCTGAATTTCCTTGAGCTTTCTAGCTGCATTAGTTCTCACGTGGCATGTTCCCGGGTCTCTGTTCCTCTTACTCTCAGAAGCTGAATTGTTAAAAACTTTCTTTTGTGGGGACCCAGCCTCAAACTTTTAACCTTTCGCCATTAGAAGTGAAAAAGCATTAGCTGGTAAATGTGGACATGTCCAAAGAGCATAGTCAACAGAAGTGTATCTTCTGGGGTTTTGCTGCATCTTTGACAGCTGGGGCTGGATGCCACACTTGATTAGTACTGCAAGCTGCTGTCCTCTTCTTGGGAAAGTCATTAACAGAGAGATCCAGTAAGCACAGTTTTATAAACTGTCTCTCTTCTGAGAAGGAAATGTCATAATAACTTCTATTCACCCTCTTAATACAGACTAATGGCAATGACTATGGGAGGTTGTTCATGTGGTTATTTTCTGAAGTTCCAACTGCAGAACTGATGTAGGTGGATTTATACTTGAATGCCAAGTAAAACAGCAAAGTCAGGATCTGTGTTTTGTAAATGCATAATCCAACTCTCAGAGAAGTTTCTTTGTAATTCTGCCCCCAGCTCATTGCTCTGCAAATGCAGCTCAATGCCAACTTTTAAAATGCCTACTATTTCCAAGTCCCATGCTTCCATAGTCTCATTAATGCACAACAATAATTTCCAACATTCAAATCTATTCCTGGACTTCAGCACAACTCTACCAGTGTCCCTTCATTTTGACCTGCAATACCTATTCCTGTACCACTCCTCTGCCTCCACACCACTTTGCCAATGCTCCTCTTCCTTGACCTGGTATAGGAATTAGAACTGCAGGGGTAGGACGAGAGTCATCACACAGCAGTTACATGGCTTGTCACCAGGAGTAACAACATTTATTGAATCAAAAAGGACTCCAATCAGTTGCATTAGGCTTCAGAGAAATATATATATATGTATAAAGCACTTGCAATAATGTTATTAGAGAAGTTTTCTTAGGTCAATTTTGCTCACCAGGGTGTTCCTCTATTGAAAATGGTGCTCAAACCTTAACATTTACACTTTGAACCCTGTAGCAAATTTTTCACTTTATTACATAAAGCTCTTTCTCCAAGCTATCTCTGGCTTCATAGAGATGCAATTCCTTCTGTAACTTCAGGTTCATTAGTCCTGTTTGCAAACCTTGAGCATTTAGTGAAGCAGCAGGTAACTTAGCTGTGGGTTCAAGATTTGGGGTCAAGTTCTGATGCCTACTGAGCTGGTGCAAATCTAGATTGAATCTAGTAGTTTTTATGTCATTGATCTGGATTTAGAGCAGTATAACCATAATTAAGATCAAGTTGTTCCTCTATTCTGGGCAGTTAGTATCTAACTGCTATATAAAACTGGGATTTTTTTTCATTGCATAGTCTAAAATTACTTTTTCTAATACAGTACTTATGAAAACATTTTCTGCACTATTTAAACTGATGTTCAGGGCACAGTCCCACCAATATTCCTGTGTAGGGAGGTAAGGGCCAGAGTACAAGACAATCTCCCATCACTTCCAGCTCTGCACTGTCAGTGAGCAAGGGAAGTGGGGCCTGGGTATTATCCTCAACTCTCACCTAAGGAAGGTGTGAACAAGAGGAGTAAAGAATGGCTGAAGCCAGCATGGATATAGGCCAGTTGCAAATTTCTACCTCCTATTAATAAGGAGTGTTCAGGGAGAGAAATGTGCTGCCTGCAAAAGATGGTAATCCTTCTTCTTGGGGACAGGAATATTTCTGGCTTTTTCTTTGAGTTCTTATTTTTCATTGCCTGGCAGATGTTCCAGTTGCAAATTCACTTTGAGGTTGCTTTAACATTATTGTTGCATGCAAGGACTGGGAAGAAGCAGTACTAATCTACTCAGTGTTGGTTAGGCCTCAGGTGAGCTGCTGGGTCCAGCTTCAGGTAGAGCGTTGGGTGAAAGATGAGACTACAGAGAGTTAAGTGACAAAGAAGACAAAGGTGTTGGGAAGGAATCTGTTTTGAGGAAAGGCTGAAAGAACATGGTATATTTAGGCAGAAGACAAGGTAGAGATGCACCCTATGCATAGACTAACTAAATCAGAGACGAGTAAGTGCTTGCTTCATCAAATGCTACATTTAGTTTGGAACAAAAGGACATGGGGGTGGGGGAGAAGGGCAGGAAGAGGGAAGGACACAGGAGGACTGGAAAAATTTGAAACGTTGCTATGAAGATGGAGAAACAGTTCTCTCCCTTGCCTCAGAGGAAAAACACAGATGTTTTAAACTACAACAAAGTATTTTGAGAACAAATCTCAGCAAAACAACTTCCTAAATGTAGAAGCAGTAGGACAATGGAAGAAGCAGCCCAGAGAATAGTATCTTCTTCGTTAGAGGTTTTCAAGAAGAGGCTGGGTAGACATCTGTCTGGGATGCTTTTCAAAGAGAGAATTGTGCAATGTTGCAGGAGTTAGACTAAATGGTATCGGATATCTCTTCCAACTTGTGATTTTGTATTTCTTTGATATCGAACATGAAGAACAACCAGTTTGTCTAGTCTCTACACTGTATTGTGACATGCTTTTTGTGCAAGACGGTTCATAATACTTCTTAGCACAATACAGTGTAGTCTGAGCACAGGGAAGTTTGTAACTAAAAAGCATGGTCCCTATGCAGCTGCAACATCCATACAGCTAAACAATAGCTAAAAATATATATCTTTAGTTCTCTTTTCCATGCCTCAAAGGCCAGGGATGTTTGGGCCACAGTGGAAAACAGTCTCATTGTGTCTGTTTTGACAAGAAACTTTTTCTAATCCTATTTTGTAAAAGGTTTCCCAAAGCAATATACTGTGTAAAGTAATTACTTTTTGAATTTTTTTTCTCATTCTCTCGGAAAAGTAGGTTGTGCGATGCAGATATGGTATAGCTATTGTTCCATAATGTCATTGCTCTAATAACATTTTTTTTTGAATAAGTAGCAAATTATTAAAATAACTGTAGCAGAAAACCCTGTTGTTGGGGACCAGATTCATGCTGTGAAACAACAAAATGTTTGCAAAACCCTTTCGATTTATTTTGTCAGTGTTAGTATAAATTTTACACCTTGAGCTAATACTGGACCTATTGAGGAAGGATAGCCCTATACAGGAGAAAGGTCCGGAGCTGGACTCAGTCACTGTAAATTCAGTTGCCGGCTCTGCCACTGATTCCCTGTATGCCCTTGGGAACATCTGCTTATTATCTCTGAGCCTTCATTTTCATATCCAGTCATCTCCTTGCTTTTTGTCTATTTTTTTTTTTTTTTTTTGGGGGCTCATTTTTTTTGTCCTTTTTTTGGGGGGGGGGGGGCATCTCTTTCTAGGTGTCTGTAGCACATCTAGCGTTATATGGCAAAAGTCTCTTTAGGACCTTTTGCTTCTACTCAAGTACAAGTAAAAAAAAATAAAGAAAAATAAAAAAGAAATTCTCAAGATTTTTTCCCCAAGGAAAGAAAGAGAAACCTTTGTCTTCTGAACGTCTAACTTGTGCAAGACCCCTTAACTGATTTGTGTAGGGTGATTTGTCAGAATCAAATCAATCACACCTTAATTGGATAAATAGAGCCATCTGCCCTGGTTCAAACTGAGAATAAAATCAACCACAAGAAGAAACACTTCAACTGGGAGTGGACACAAATGTTAGATGACTCTGGAAGGTGACTCAATCACCCCTTTTCATTTCTGTGTCTTGGAAGCAGGCTAATTCGCCTCAATCTCTTTTTTGTGTGTGTGTGTGTATGTGGGCAAAACATCCAGGTGAAAGTTTATACAGATCTTTTTCTTTTAAAAAGAGAATGTGAAATCCAGGCATTAAAGGCAACAGTGTTATAAGACCTTCAGGACCCGGAATCACCCCTGTGATTTGCAAATTCACAGTACTATATGACTAACCCATCCTCTCCTTGTTCCCTCTAGCTCTAGCCTCTGTGCTGAATTGTGTTGCCCCCTGCTCGAGTCACCTTCTGACAATCATTGCCAAGGACCTGTCAGAGCCAACAGTTACTCTCACTGACTGTGCAGCTGTAAATGTGACTGGAATTTGGATGGATAATGCATATATGCCCAAGGTCCCTTCCGGCCCTGCAATCTGTGAAGCTAAGGGCTTTTCAGAATCGGGTCCATAGCATCCAGCTATTTCAGTTTTCTTTCTTCTAAAGTTACGACCTGTGGAATATGTTCCCTGTGTTTGGTGCGATAAATATTTGCTTTCCGTACAAGCTACATTGGGCCATTAAATTTTTCCTTACAAAACTTGGGCATGGTTCTGATGAGAGGAATATATGGTAGAAGCCACCTAAGCATCTGTCTGACTCGAGTATCATATCTTATTTACTAAAATCAGCCTTTCTAGGTTTTCAAAAACTTTAATTTCTGAAGAGGCTTTGCCAAGTTAAACAGAGCTTGAATTGTGACTGGTTTTTAATGCTATCTGCATTTTTATGCTAATTGCCTGCTGCTTTATAATGCTTGTATTGAGATGATGTTCATGGAAGTAATGCTGTCTAACTGCTGATACCCTGGGATCCTCAGAGAGATAATGGTCTCGGTATATTTATGTCAGTGAAGCTATCTGTCACTTTATACCAGCTGAGGCTCTGGCATAGCTGTTTTATATCCCGGTGATAAGGTGGTTCCAGTCCATCTTTAGGAGCAGCATTCAATCCTGAGCAAAAACTGCATTCCCTCCCTTAACGTACCATACATCAAAGAAAGATATGACCTCTAACTATTAGGGCTTAGGAAGAAACTTTATATTGGGACAGGATATTGCATATGCTTGCTATAGTGCATCGTAAAGCTTCCTCTGAAGCATCTGTCTTTGGATGCTATTGGAAATGGGATATTAGATTAGAGGGACCCTGGTCTGATTCATTACATCAGTTTCCATTTTGCTTTACAATTTTGCTGCCTTGGATAATGCATCTTGAAGTGGATTTACTTGTTGTTTGGGATGAAAAAACACCCCCGTGTTTTCATGGACCGTTTGGAAAAAACACACTAGAAGAGTCTCTCTAAAGAATTGCAAAAAAACCCCACTGGTTTTGATTTTACTAACTCCTTTCCACTGCTACCTCAAAAAATGTTAGTCTGGCTAGAACAAAAAACAAACAAAACCTTCCTCACTTTCACTTGATATTTTCTGGCAGTTTATATCCAAGCTGAAATGAAAAACGGCAACAAAATCTATTCTTATAGCTACATCTACAATAGCTCCGTCAGTTCAAAGCATTATTTGGGTCACTAGGATTTTTTTTTCCCCCTCTGCCCAGACTAACATGGGTTCTTAACAAGACATGGAAGCATATATTTATATAAAACTTCCAAGAAAGAACTGTCCTTTTAATAAGCTTTAATATCCGAGTATCAGCGGTACCCTGTATGCTTAGGCCACGAATGGCAGTTACATTATCCTTTCTTTTGAAACCGATGAATTGGTTCAGGCTAAGGGTCCCTATTTTACTGCCACCAAAAAGCAAGCAAGAAAGAAAAAAAGAATAAAGAAAGTGACTATCGTCGGAGATTTGTAAAGCTCAATAGAAAATTCAAATAGACAGGAGATCTATTATAGACACCTTGACTCTGCTGAGCCTTATAAGTTTCAAATGCAAAAGAGTTGTTTTTTTTTTTTTTAATTCTCAATACATGCATGCTTCTGCCTGCTATTTTATTGGCTTTAGCCAGTTGGTATCTCTCTGCATAAAGGAATACCTGACAGGCTATTTGTTCAGATCTTCAGCTGGGCCACGCTGATTTACATCAGGTCAGTATCTGGTCCTCTTTTCTTCGATCTGATATAAACTGCAGGAAAGTCGAGCACAAGTTTAGATGATTAAGTGGATGTGCCTTATGAGCAGGGATCCTGGTTTTCTCTGACTAAAAAAAATCTCCAACTTTTGGATTAAAAAAAGTAACCTCAAATCCAATTTTACCTTTTTTTTTTCTTTTCCCTGTGATTAAAATGAATGGAAGTAACCTCAAATCCACTTTCTTTTTTTTTTCTGTGATTAAAATGAAACACCACTAATATATAGATAGATATATAGCAGTGTTTCCTTTTTAATCGTGGAAAAAGGTGGATTTGGGGTGGGGTTTTTTTAATCTGAAAATTGGGGATTTTTTTTTAATCGGCAAAAACCAGGATCCCTGCTTATGAGGAATAAGTTATACACCATGGCATTAGGGAGGTACAAAAGGAAGTGGGTTTAGTGAAGCTGCCAATGCCAATAAAACAGAAAATAATAATAAAAAAAAATTGACAGGAAAATAAGTCAAACATCACTGTGATGATGATCACAAACAGGGATTAGGACAGGGGAATACTCTGGGAAGGAGGGGCAGCAATCTAATCAACTAGAAAAAATAAGTTAATTATTATCATTCTTCAACATAAACATGATCCAAAGCTCATTCAAATAAATTGAAAGATCCCCTTAAATTTCAGTGGGTTTTGGATTAGGACACTTGTATAACAGATGAGACTGATGGATTAGAGGACAATTTTTTAGGGCCATATTCCGCTCTTCGAATGATGTTAGACATAACTCCAGGAGTTGGTCCGGATTTATGTCAGACTGAATGAAAGCACATTTCACTATTTCTGCTGTTGCATCAGGAAGCGCCTGCACAGCTTACTGGTCCGAAGTGAATGGAAAGGTCCATTAGTGAAATGCTACTTAATAAACCAAAGGTGAATTATACCTTTGAAATGTCCTAGATAGAAAAAGAAAGAACATAGAGCCATTAGGTCAATGCTTTCCAGTTCCAACCCTTTTATGAAAAGCCTTCACATACCAGATAATTACCCTGATGCACACAACTCTGCTAACCCAGTTACCCTCCAGTTCTTTTCTTCTTGCAAAGGCAAACCTGAATTTTCAGAGTGCTGCAAAATCCCCATGAAAGTCCTGTAAGTGCCAGAGCATTATCATCACTAGTAAAGAGGGATAACATGGTAGAACCAAAAAATCTTAATCTGGATTAGCTGCTTTATTGAGTAACATCTACTAAATCATTCTTGTTTTCATACCTCTTGCTACCTGTATCTACAACAAGAATAAATAGATATTCTTGGAACTTGAACTATGGTCCTGATTTAGCAGCTTCACTTAATCATGTGAATAATTTCATTGACTTCCCTGGGGCTACAGACATGCTAAATAACTCAGATGCTGAAGTGCTTTGCAGGACAGGACCTGTTGGATTAACAATTGCTGGGGAATTCCAGAGGGAAGAGAAAGGAAAATAGTCAAGGATGGAAGATGGCTCCTTTTAGCATAGGAATGGGCAATTATTTGGACCTGTTGGCCACATAGGGAATTTTTGGGAGTCAGCACCCCCACCTCCCCATCAACAGTTCATCAGACATGATGCAAGTGTGGGACAGTTCAGGAGGGTGATGGGGAGACAGAGAAAAGTGGCCTGGCCCACGATGAGTGGTGGCAGCTGGTGCTGGGCACTGGGCAAAAAGAGGTGCTGGGCCCTGGAGCCCACACTGGGGCTTCCTTGTGGTGTTTCCCCACTGCCGCCACCCCGCATCACCTCTAGGCTAATTTGGACCCATGGGGTAGTAGCGGAGGGGAGGAGCCGCAGGACAGCCCCAGTGCAGGCTCTGGGTGGCTGCAGCCAGAAGGGGCCCAGCAGCAGCAAGCATGCCTGCTGCCAGGTCCTGCCAGGCCATCATGGGCAGTGCCGCCTCTCCTCCCCACCAACTGTCTTGTACCTACAGCATATGTCCCTGCAGCTTATGAAAAGCTCCTAGCCCACATGCTAGAAGTAGCACTGGGTGGGCACTGGCATCATCTGTGGATGCGGCCAGCAGGTTCCTGCTGGGGACTGGGGCATCTGCCCAGTCTGCAGGTGATGCTGCTGCATCAGCTGCTTTCCCACACAGTGGCCCCTGTCCCCAGCAGGAACTTGCAGGCAGCATCCACAGCCGATGCCAGTATGCACCCAGCACTGCTTCCAATGTGCGGGGCAGGAGCTGGTGTAAGCTGTGGATGGGGCTGGGACATGGCCACCCATCTGCCAGGCACAACACAGCCACTGGAGTTGCCAGTTCCTATGACTTTGCAGCCACCAGCCCACATACAATGAGTTGATGGGCTGGATCCAGCTCAAGGCCATATATTGCCAACCGCTGTTTTAGCAGGTCTTCACCACAGCCCCTTATAAATGATTTTGTTCCCTGACACAAGTGTTAGGGGAACATAGTTAATTAAAAAAATCAATATGTTAGCATGCAGGAATATATATTACAGGCTGTATACACATACAGAAAGGAATGCACCATGCTCAAACATGTACCATGTATTTTCATCACCTCGGTGAGCCATAATCTAAACAGTCACCTAGCCTAACTGTTCAGCATAGGAGGCCCAGTGGTTTATGTTAAATGATAATACTACTGAGGGTCAGGTATGTCAATTTAGAGTTGGATTCTATTCCAGCTATAAGGGCTACTGGCAGACATAGGAAAGTAAAACAAAACCAAATAGTGCTTTACTGGAAAAGGAAGTGTGTTAGTTTGAGCTGGCTTCCCAGTGTCCATCTAGATCAGGCACTTCAGTGGGGCTTTTTAACACTTTCATCTGAAGCTGATTCAACCGGCTATTAGTTAAAAGCACCAAAAGGCCTCACTGAAGTGCGCAAACTATAAAAACGTTGGGCAAGCTGAGTCAAACTAATGCTATGCCTCTTCTGAGCATGTGCTGTTCTTGTTCTTGTTTTTTCATGACTATAAGCAGCCTAGGTATTTAAGCAGACTTACGTACCTAATGAAATCCTATTGCATCCTGCTCGAGTCCTGAAAAGCTTTTATACAAAAGATGAGGGATGCTGAGTACTCAAGATCTTGCATAGGGTAGAACAGAATCACACATAGATGCCTCTGTCACTTAGATGTCAACACATAGTATAGAAGCTTGCCTCTAGTGTTTTCACTTTTGGTATACAGTGCAAAGCCACTGACCTCTCTGCAAGAACAATCTCATCCTTGTGATATTGGTTACACTGGAGCAAAAGCCTCCTGAGAGGCAAAACTCACTGGAGGAGGAGGAATAGATGAGAAAGCATCCAGAAAGAGAACAAATATTTGCCTTAGACAAACACCATAATTATACAGTCCCTTGTAATGACACAGGTGAGTGATCAAAAAACAAGTGCATGTTTAAACCAGTGTGACAGGAAATCAAGGGTCTCAACTGGAGGACTCAGGTGCCTGTACACTAATGCCAGGAGCATGGGGAACAAGCAGGAGGAGCTAGCCCTCCTCCTCTCCAGTGGGCATTACGATCTAGAAGGGATCACGGTGGGACCCCTCACATGACTGAAATGTAGCCATAGAGGGCTACATCCTGCACAAAAGGGACTGAGGAGGGAAGAAAGGTGGAGACGTAGCTCTCTATGTGAGGGAGCAGTACCTCCTTGGAGGCCAACATCCACTCCAAAGAAAGACGGCTTGAAATCCTCTGGGTCAAACTACTGGGTATGCGGCATGATGAGAGAGCCCGAACTGTAGGTGTATACTACAGACCACCAAACCAGGGGGAGGAACTCAATCTGGAGTTATTTCAAGGACTGGCATGCACGTGGCTTCTGCAGGACATGGTCATCATGGGCGACTTCAATTACCCAGACACTGCATGAGAGGAACACTCAGCTAAGTCAGATGGGTCACATTACTTCCTGACCTGTACCGAAGAGCTCTACCTGACTTGGGAAGTACACAGGCCAACCAGAGGTAATGCTGTCTTAGATTTGGTCTTGGCCAAAAGAGACAATCTGGTGAGCTGTCCCAGCTGCTAGTGTAGGGTTCGGGATTGATTGAGAGTGTGGTCAGGGGGTAGAAAGGTAAGAAAGCTTTATTGACTTAACAAAAACACAACTATGCATAGCAACAAGACAGACAATGACAGACAAGAATAATTCAAATAGGCAACTTATCAGCAGTCCCCTCTGATGCCTGCTGTATGACAAGTTTCTCTTTCCACAAAGCTCAGCGAAGTTGGGTGTCCCCGATCAGCACTGTCCAAGAGGTACTGGGAAGGACCCTGGTATTCAGTCCTTGGGCTCCTTGAGATCCACGGGCCCACTGATCCAGGTCAACAGCTAACTAATCCTTTTTCACAGAGGATGAATGATTTCTGAATGATTTTCAGATGTTTCAGCCAATTTATAACTTTTGAACTGTGCTGATAGCTTATACCCACTCAGATTCTTTTTACTTCAACTGTCCTTAGACTGACCAATAGCAGTACAAGCCTTGCATTCCATTGATAAGGTTAATTTTAAGTATGTCACAGGGCCTTACTACTTTAAGGCTTTGCTAAATTTACTAGGCCTTACTTTATACAAAGCCTTACTATATCTTAAACTTTAATTAGGCTCTTAGCAACAGCATATAACTTAATATCTAAACAAATGACAGAAAAACACTTGGTCTAACCTTCATAGAGCCTTCAGCAAGCACCTTTATCACACAAACATAATTTTCAGCTGTCACAGTGAGTAACTGGAATATAGAGGGTAGCCTGGGCGACAGCAACCACAAAATCATCATGTTCACTGTCTGTCACAATGCAGGCAAATCAGCTAGCAGGTTTGAAGTTATGGACTTCAAAAAAGCAAATTTCAACAGGCTCAGGGCAGTAGTGGGGGAAGCGCTGCAGGACCAGAGACCAAAGGTAAAAGGAGTGCATGAAGAACAGTCATTCCTCAAGGACACGATCCTCAAAGCACAAAAGAAGACCATTCCTGTGCAGAGGAAAGGTAGCAGAAGGGCTGGTAAGATCCCTTGGCTTAAAATCAATGCCCTTTTGAAAAAGAAGAAAGAGTCATACAGACAACGGAGGTTTTGGACAGCCCCCATGGAGGTCTATACAACAACGGCCCACATTTGTAGGGAGAAGATTAGAAAGGCTAAGGCAGCGACTGAATTTAAGCTAGCAACAGGAATCAAGAACAATAAGATGTCCTTTAGGTATGTAAGGAACAGGAGGAAAACAATGGAAGTGTGAGGCCATTGCTTAACAACTTGGTGTCAGAACCCATTAATTAGATGCCTATAGCACAGGGGAGAATTATAGCCCAGAGGAGAATTCCATGGGTTCGATACATATGGCATAGTTTTGCTGTCAATCATTCTGGTGGCAGTAACTAGGTCATGGAGGAAAATTCCGCTATGCCTGAACCCAGTAACCAAATGCTACAATAGTGGAAAATTACAGTTTAGAAAAAAGTTCCCGCCACTCATATGCAAAGTCACATTATTATTACCCAGTTTTAAATTATTCCTACGTGGCGACTAGCGATTGGCTTGCTAGCCATATAAAAGTTAAGAGCAATTTCCGCCCAAGTTGAAGAGCTCTGAGCACGTGGGAAAGTAAGGAGAACTCTAAACACGTGAGAGAGAAACTTTAAGGAGAACTCCTCTGAGCATCCGACCTAGCAAATCGGAGACCTCAGAGAACACCTCAGAGGCAACTTGGTGGACTGATCACCTACCAAGAACAACTCCCCGTCACCGACCCAAAATTTAGACGTAAACCGACGACTGCCAGCCCAAATACTTCTGCCCGAACACCCTGCAGACGGACCCAACGAACCCTGTACCTGTTTGCAACTTTAATCCAAGTCAGTTTTCGTCCTGCGCTGTGACCATCAGCGGTGTAAGTAAAGCAATCTATTTGTTCAACCAATATGCTTCGGTGCCTAGTTCCTCTCCGTCGGTCAAAAAGTACCCGCCCGCCGTTTCGGGCTGCTGGCCACAGCCCGGCCTTCCGGCCTTGCCACTTGACCGCCACACTTGGGACAGCTGGCTACCGACACTCGAGAAAACTGAATTCCTGAATGACTACTTTGCTTTGGTATTTCACCGGACTAAGGGGAAAATCATGCTAGATAAGGTTCAGAATGGGCATGGTGGGAATGACCACCTTCCAACTGTTGACGCTGAACTGGTGCATGATCAGTAAGAAAAGTTAGGCATTTAAAAGTCAGCAGGACTAGATGAACTTCACCCAAGAGCGCTGAAGGAGCTAGACGAAGTCATCGCGGGACCTCTGGTGAAACTCTTCCAAAACTCATGGCCCTTGGGGGAGGTCTCTGAAGACTGGAAGAGGGCCACTGTTGTGCCCATTTTCAAGAAGGGGAGGAGAGAGAACCTGAGCAACTATAGGCCAATTAGCCTACCGTCTATTCCAGGGAAAATCCTGAAAAAAATCATTCAAGAAGCCTAAGTGCAATACGCTCGCAAAAGATGGGGTTCTGAATGACAGCCAGCATAGCTTCATTGCGGACAGGTCTTGTTTTACCAATCTAATTTCCATCAACGACCACGTAACTCACCACCTGGATTAGAGAGAGGAGGTCGACACTGTATACCTAGACTTCCAAAAGGCCTTTGATCTGGTATCCTGTGATGTTCTCATGGGAAAACTGGAGGATTGCAGGCTTAACTGCTTCACAGTTAGGTGGATAGGAAGCTGGCTGCAGCGTAGGACCCAGAGAGTCCTAATGAATTGGTCTGTGTTGTTCTGGGGAGAAGTGACCAGTGGCGTCCCTCAGGGGTCCATGCTTGGTCCAGTGTTTTTCAACATCTTTATCAATGATTTGGATGTGGGGGTGAATTGCTCATTGGCCAAGTTTGCGGATGACACCAAGTAATGGGGAAGTGTGGTCATGCTTGAAGATAGGCTGCACATACACGTGGACCTAGAGGAGGAGAGGTTGGCAAGTTGGACGGATCAGAACGAAATGAAGTTCAACATTAAGAAGTGTAAAGTGCTCTACCTGGGGAGAAACAATTTTCAACATACTTACAGGTCTGGTGGCTCCAATATAGGACCTAGGGATAATAATAGATCTTAGTATGAACATGAACTGTCAGTGCCACAACACTGCATGAACCAATGCATCTCATGGAAAACCAAGGAAGTGATTCTTCCATTTCACTCACCATTGGTGAGACCACAGCTGGAGTATTGCATCCAGTTCTGGGTGCCACACTTTGACAAGGATGTGGAAAAGCTTGAGAGAGTCCATAGAAGAGCCACCCTAAGATCATAGATTTCATAGACATTAGGGCTGGAAGGGACCTCGCAAGATCATCTGGTCCAGCCCCCTGCCCAAAGGGCAGGATGTCAGCTGGGTTCAGATGATCCCAGCAAGATAAGTATCCAAACACAACTTGAATGTGTCCAGAGTATCAGAGTAGGTGCTTGCAGCATGTCTGGGGGAGTCTATTCCAGACTCTGGAGACTCAGACAGTAAAGACTTTTTTCCTTATGTCCAGTCTAAAACAGTCTTCCAACAGTTTGTGGCAATTGGACCTTGTCTTCCCTAGGGGAGCCCTGGTGAAGAGACATTCTCCCAGGTCCTGATGCACACCCCTGATGTACTTATAGGCTGCCACCAAGTGCCCCCCGAGCCTATGCTTTTCCAAGCTGAAGAGTCCCATACCCCTCAGCCTCTCATAAGGCCTGCTCTCTTGACCTCTGCACATGGCTCTCCTCTGGACTCTTTCAAGCTTCTCCACTTTTAAAGTGTGGTGCCCAGAATTGGATGCAGTACTGCAGCTGCAGCCTCACCAAGGCTGAGTAAAGCGGGAGAATGACATCTTGGTTCTTGTTTGAGATGCGTCGGTAGATGCAAGCCAGAGTTTTGTTTGCTTTGCTGGCTGTGGCATTCCATTGGTGGCTCATGTTCATCTTGTGGTCAGTCACGACCCCCAAGTCTCTTTCAGACGTAGTGCTAGTGAATGAAGCACTGCCAAGCCTATAGGTATGAGGTGGGTTCTTTCTACTGATGTGGAGCACCTTCCATTTCTCTACATTGAAGGTCATCAGGTTTATATCCGCTCACCTTGTAAGCCTGTCCAAGCCAGCCTATCTTCCAGTGTAACTGCACTTTCCCACAGTTTGGTGTCATCCACAAACATAGCCAATCTGCTTCTGTGTCCCAAATCCAGATCATTAATGAATATATTAAAGAGTACAGGTCTGAGTACTGAACGCTGAGGGTTGCCACTGGTCACCATGCGCCACATTGACTTGGTTCCATCGACTATCACTCTCTGGGTCTGACAACAGAGCCAGTTTCCCAGCCATCGGATGGTGAGGTTGTCAAGGCTGCAGTTCCCCAATTTTGCCATGAAGACATCATGGGAAACCAAGTCAAAGGCTTTTTTGAAATCCAAGTAAATGTCATTAGCCCCCGCCCCGGGCCATCCAGACGATGCGGCACCTGGTCATAGAAAGAGATGAGGTTGGTCAGGCATGACCTACCTGTAATGAAGCTGTGCCGGCTGTCTCTCAGGATGGTGCCTTCTGTCAGCCTGTTATTGATGGACTCTTTGATCATTTTCTCTAAGATCTTCACAGGGATTGAGGTCAAACTAATTGGCCTGTAGTTCCGTGGATCTTTCTTCCTTCCTTTCTTGAAGATAGGCACCACATTGGTACTCTTCCAGTCTTTAGGAACCTCTCCCATGTGCCATGAGTTCTCAAATATCTGCACCAATGGCTGAGCTAAGATGTCAGCCAACGCTTTTAGCATTCTTGGGTGCATTTCATCAGGGCCCGCTGACTTATGGATGTCCAGCCTCTCAAGCTGTTCCCTCACAAGGTGTCTTCACCAAATGTAGGCATATGGTCACCTGTACCCTTGTAATCCTGTGTCCTATCAGGCAGGGTGATCCCCTTGGGCTGGTGAAAAACCAATGCAAAGTAATCATTGAGGAGATTAGCTTTTTCCTGTGTGTCGGTTGTCAGCCGCCCCATTTGATTCAGCAGAAGTCCAGTGTTGCCCTTATTTTTCTTTTGACTTCCTACATATCTGAAGAAAGACTTTTTATTTCCTTGATTCCTGTAGCCAGCTTGAACTCAGTTTCAGCCTTGGCTTTTCTGGTCTGCTCCCTACAGGTGTGAGCCACTGATGCATCCTCCTCCTTAGAGGTATTTCCCATCTTCCAACCATTCTTGTATGGCTTGCTTTGCAAGTCTCTGATAAAAAGTGAGGGATTTGGGCCTCTTCAGCCTAAAAAAAGAGAAGGCTGAGAGGGGGCCTTGGGTAGCAGCTTACCGCTACATCAGGGGTGTACATCAAGGGCTCGGTGAACAACTGTTCACCAGGACACCTTTGGGGAAAACCAGGAGCAATGGTCACAAACTCCTTGAAGGCCGCTTCAAGCTTAACTCTAGGAAAAACTCCTTGATAGTCAGGGTGTCCAGACTGTGCAATAAGCTCCCTCCAGAGGTGGTGCAATCACCTACTCTGGAAATCTTCAAGAGGAGACTGGTTGGTCACCTTGCTGGGGTTACCTGACTCCAGCTGTCTTTCCTGCCTAGGGCAGGGGGGCTGGACCCGATGATCTTGCAAAGTCCCTTCCAGCCCCTTACAATCTTTGAATCTATGAAATGTCCTCAAGCTCTCAGGAAATGGGAAACACAGTTCTACATAAATTTGACAGTACAGAATAAAGTCTATGGACATAACCCTAATTAATTTAGTATATTTGGATTCCTGTCCTCCAGTTTCTATTGTGTAAACTGTAGCAGCTGCAGTTGTATTGCAATGAGGGTCAAATTGTGCCAGACATAATGTGTATTTGGGTTTGCAAATATTTGAAGCTTCAGCACGGGTAGGTTGACATAGCATTGCAATCAATTAAACAAACAAGCTACAAGGGTACTATTGACTGGGAGCATAATGCTTCAGCAAATCTAGCTGTTGAAGTGCACATGTGAAAAAATAAATCCTCCCCATCGTGGATTCTATCATTATGTTCCTCCTTAACACACAAAATCTTAAGGATGTGGTTTATAGCTGGCAAAACCCATGCTGCAGACCCAGTGATGAAGGAGTAGGATGGAGTGACCGAGAAAAGGCTCAAGCAGCCATAAAATAGTGCAGGGCCAGCTAGAGACTGGATGACATGAAGGCAACCTAATATTCCCCTCTATACACATCTAGGTCAGATGAAGATGGCAAGAAGCCATGACTGGGACCCTACTGTATTAGATTCGACATAAAAAAGAAAAAACAGCATGTCTCCTCTTCTCAAAAAAGCCTAAAATCAAATCTAAATTCTCATGTTTGTTTTCAGATGCATGACCCCCCTGCACGTCTGTGCACACAAATGCATGCTCCCCACCATGTGAAGACCCCAGCATGACTGTGGTGATTCCTCTGTGATGCCCCAATAAACTCTCATCAGGAAGAGGGAATGGAAAAAGCTTTGTGACTGATGCAAAACGGTAGGCCAGCTTTCCATGTGGCAGGAAGCCTGAAGTATAGAACAAGCATCATACTGTTCTGTCGGAAGTGAATCTGCAGGGCTCTGCTCTCAGGGATTTCAGTGGGAGCTTACTAGGACAAGAGTTGACTGAAAACCAGATGAGAACCTTAGGATGCAGCCAGTGTTCATACAAGCAATGCCTGGTAGTAAAGCTCGTCCTGAAGTTGATCAAACCTGATCCTTGCTCATGACATTTGTCATTCTTCTTTCTGATATTTGTCAGACTGGTGTAGAAGCCTCATGGAGCTGGTGACCTCTTATGAATGGCAGAGGCCGGACTCATTTGACGTGTGCTTAAAACACAGCGGATCAACTTTCTGCTTTCTTCTTTATTGTTTTTGTCACAAACAGAAACAAATTGAGTGGAGGCAGGCTACAGACTGAGCTGTCACTGCTCCAATGTCTGTCTATATTAAACTTGGGGCACTGAGATGATGAGGTGCTGCTACATCTAATATTCCTCAGCTGTTTGGCACTACGGTCCAATGGGCACCTTGGTGGAAAACAGGCACACAGTCCACTGCTTTGCTTTTGAGTTAGATGACAACACTGACCTACTGCATATTTTAAGGCGTGTAGCATTTCCCTTGTTGACAACTGAATATGCTGTTAATTTGGAAAGCTAACGTGGAAGTCGTCCCTCCCCACTTCTTAAAACTCACTTAGATATTGCAGAGGAGGGCAGGAAGCTGATGAGAAAATTTAAAAACATGCACAAATATTTCAGAAAATGCTGGCATAAGATGCTACAGTGAGAGAGAGGGATTGGAGAGATTCTCCCAGATCCAAAATAGCAGGAGTTGAAGAAGGTTAGCCTAAGAGGCTTTGCTAGCTGGGTGGAGGCAGCTGAGTTGAGCCATTTTGTGTTAATGGGAAGTGTACCAGGGGGTTATTTAGACTGAGAAACACTTGGTTGAAAGTCAGGCAACTAAGAGGGTATCGGCTTGCCTGCCTCGAAAGTGTGCTTAAGTTTTGAAGGTAAAGGGCCACTAGGCACTTGGGATACCTACACCTGTCTGTTGTGACTTGTAGGGAAGAACGCACCTCTCCAGTACTACATCTAGGGGAGAGTTTATTTTCATAGTTCAAAAGGGTGAAAAAAGCCAAACCCTGTCATTGCCAAAACCACTAGGAGCTTTTGCAATGATTGCAGTTTGTCCAGCTGTTGACCCGAAGAGTGCAAGCATTTCCTTTAATCCAGTTTCTTACCTTCATGTTTGCAGTTGCTGCATGGGGAATCATACAACAGAAAGAAGAGGCTACAATACAGCAAGTCACGAGAGAATCATCTTAGTGCATTAGCTCAGCATTGCTTCTAGAATTCCCTCGCTTTCAGGGGTTGAAGTCCCTTTCTGCAATGTTATTTGATCATGGTAGTACACTGTCCAATTTCTGTAATTGCTGCAGTGGCTGGAAGAATCAGCCTTCCTTTATCTCTAGTCCCTCTGTTCCCAGAGATTATTTGACTGTAGAGCTTCACATTCTCATCATTACTATTATTCTTTTTTTATTTCATAAGAAAACTGCTGAATCCTCACAAGAGAAACCAGATTAGATTCATTAGTGGCAAGTCATGCCCATTTGGACAAATCAGTCCTATTCAGGGGAGCAGGGCAGGGGAAGTCAGCTGCCCCACTGTGTTTCGCTAAGACAGCCACATATGCTACAGTCACATTCACTGTGCAGCTCCCAATTCGCTCTGCAGGGAACCACTGCCACTGTGAAACAGGCACAATGCAAGGGGTGATCTTTTAGCTCATCTCCTACGTGTTTCTAATCGGCAGCTCTTGGGCAATGGGTATAACATTCTCAGTAAAAGGCCAACAAGTAGTTTCATTGGTAGCAAGGTCTCCAGATGAAGCTGTCTTGCTTAGAGAAAAGGAACCGATGGACTAAATTTACACATCCAGTTTATTCAGACTGTTCATGTTTTGTGAAACAAATCCCCTCCCAAAGAAAGGGACTGCAATTCCGTTGTTGCTAGGAGCTTTTATATGCTCGGGGGCTCATGAATAGGCCCAGCTGGCTTATAGAATTAAATACAAACCTAAAGCAAAGACACTATCAACATTTTCCCCCTCATCTATAACAAAAGTTCTGACGTCTTGATGAGTGGGAGGCCCTGTCGTGAAATAAGTTTCTTTTTCAGTGGCCAGGACATGATAAATAAGAAAATTAGTATTTCCCCTTTCACCTGCCAAGTACACTAATAAAAAAACCCCAACATTGATATTTAAATATTCCTATTAATATTCTGCTAGGGTGGCTTAATCTGTTACAGCAGTTATCAAAGTATTCAAATGTTAATGTTAAAAACATCTTTTAAAAATAAAAGGTCAAAAGAAGGGGGTTTTCAGAGTCTGTGCAAAGTTTACACTAAGGACTTGTCTATATTGTCATTTTTTCCCTTGCACTGGGATGCTACAAATTGGAATATGTTACAGTACTGTAATGTAACCTTAATGGGTTTTACACTTGTGTAACTTTGATATACTGTAGCTCTGTGCTATAAACTTTACAGTGGTCCCATACATTTTACTTCTAGCTGATGAGAGAGGCTCTTCCAGGTTCATGCAGGATGATCCCCAGCTGCAAACCATTTCAGGTCTTTTCCCTCTAGTGGAACTGCTACATACAGATCAAAGGTCCTAGAGTGACACTTAGCAGCAGAAATATGCCAAACACAGAGCAAGTATAACCATTGTTCACAGAGGGAGGGAGGAGAGGGCAGGGCAAAATCTCTTTATTGTGCATCTTCTGGTCTCTAGTGGTTAACTGGCATATACAACATGGGGGGCACATCTACACGTGAAATCTGTAGCACCCTCATGCCCCAGCCAACCCGAGTCACTACCTACGCGTGTGGATATTAAATTCTGCCATAGGACAGTATTTGTACCTGGCAGTACTATCCTACAGTGGAGTTAATTAGTTTTCTCCAGTCTAATAGTGCCGCAAGTATAGACAGTGGTGCTTTACTGCAGAGCTAATTAGTCAGCTCTGCAGTAAAGCGCACATGTAGATGCCCCCAGGGTTAGCTAACCTATAGTTCAATGCCAACCCAACCCCTGTGGAACTTAAGTCTCTACTGGGCCATCCTGAGAGCATGCCAAAGAAAAATGGCTCACTCATCTCAGCATCAAAAGAGACTTCAGTTATTCATGACAATAGTTCAGCTTCCTTTGAGTGTTGAGTATTGTGCTCTTCTGATGACCGTAGGAATTTTGTACGTCTATTTGCATGTGTCTTCCACTAAAGCTGGTAACATTTCCCCTTCTGTATGGCCATCTATTGATATATCAGGGTTAATGGTGCATTAGCATCACTGGGGAAGCAAAGCAGCTTCCATGGTGGCTACTTGTTAAAACAATGTCTAGTGACAGTCAGCTTAGAGTCCAAAGGCCACTGAAGCCAAGTGAAAGACTCGCATTTATGACACTCATTAACAACACCTGAGTTCTTTGTTGTAATCACCCATTATATCTCCTCATATACTTTGAGTGGACACTTTGGGGGAAAGGGACACACTTTTTGCATATGTACACAGTATCTGGCAAATCCTTGTAATACCCAAACAGTGCGTCAAAGCAAGTGGGAATTCTACTGGGTTTTAGAGCAGCTCTGCAAAATGTGTGCATGCACACACACACCCCATCATTGCCATCATAATCAAATTCAATTACAGGAAATAATGTTTCAGCTGCATTATCTACAAGAATCCCCATTTCAGACTTGTTGATATCTGTAACCCCCCCCCCCCCTTTAGCTAAGGCAAGGAGGAGGTAGTAATAACATAAAACATGTATCTTAAGAATAGTTTTCTGATAAGCATCCCAGAGGAACTGTGTCCTAAGGATATATAATATCATCTAAAAATGCTGTTATCATTTGTGATTTCTTTAGCTTTACTGGATTATTTGAAAGCTTCTCTTTAAAAAAAAAAATCATTAAAGTGGCTTTATCCTCAAGTTATATCAAACAATGTCTTCAGCACTGAATATGTCTCTTGCTTTGCAGACAAGAAAAGGAACAGAAGTGACTGCACCCACTATGAACAGATTAGCTGTGGAGTTGTGCTTTATAGAACTGAAAAATTATAAAGCTAAAAAGCACTGGTCTGAACTCCAGGAACTTGGAGTTCATGACCTGGCTCTTTCACAGACCTCCTGCGTAACTTTGAGCAAGTTACTGAACTGATATGTGCCAACAGCCCACGTATATAAAATTGGGATGGCATTATTTCTTTTATTTGTTCAGATTATGAACTCTTTAGGGAAGCTGCTGTCTACCACTACCTGCAGGTATCACATCTAGCACAGTGGGGCCCCAAAAGCAACTGCAACACAGGGGCTGTGGTAAAAACAACAACAGTGATGAAGTTTTGCTATTGCTGTGAATGATAAGTCTGTAACTAAGAAACCTAGGGCATTTATACAAGTGCTCTGGGAGCGGGGGTCTGGGGGGCAGTTTATTTAGAACGGTTCTGAGAACCAGTCTAATTAAAGTGCCCGGAGCGTCTTGTGTATCAGCATCCCTACACTTAAAAATGGGGCCAGGGTCACTTTAACTAAAGCTTGTTCAACAAGCTTTAGTTAAAGCAGCCCTGCTGCCATTTTTAAGCGCAGGGGTACTGATACATGAGACGCTGGTGTCTGCTGGAGTGTGATAATTACAAGGGCTGTGCAAAGCTTCGGTCCCTGATTCAATTTGGCAGAGATTTGGCCCAATTCAGTGGCCAAATCTCTGAATCAAAACAGAGGACCCTTTAATCTCTCCAAATCGATTCAGAGAGATTCACAACGATTCAGCAATTTGGACATAGAGACAGCTTGAAATGTTTTTTCTACATACCTCTAGGTACCAGGTGACTCATGAATGCTGTGATGCTGGGGTGCACAGAGTGTCCCACAGAAGTGTGTGTGTGTGTTGGGGGGGAGGGTGGCAGCAGACCGGGAAGTGAACCAGAAGCACTTTTGGTCCGCTCTTGGGTCTGCCAGGGAGCGTCCCCCTCCCCCCCGCATTCCTCCTGGCTTGGTGACTGGTTCCTCCTGGGTCTGGGGCAGGCATCCAGGGTTCCTCCATGGCTGATCACCAAGCCGGGGGGGAACACGGAGAGGCCCCCCCACACTCCCCGGCAGACCCTTCTGGTCCACTTCTGGGTTTGCCACCAAGCATGTGGGGGGCCCCCCTGCACTCCTGTGGGATGCTCCATCCGCCCCAGCATCGCAGCATTCACAAGCTGCGCTGGTACCTTGAGGCATGTAGAAAAAACATTTCAAGCTGTGTCTATGTCTGAATCGCTCATTCTCCGAATCAGCATCTAATCTTCAGACTTGGACTCAGCTGAATCGAATCGGGGACAGTGATCCGAATCAATGAATTGAATCACTGTCCCCGATTTGGGCTGAATCCAAATCTGAATCGAATAGGGCCCACTTCGCACACCCCTAATAATTACCACACTCCGGCAGACTTGATTACTCAAGCCTGCTCCGACACGCTATAATTACAGCGTGTCAGAGCAGCCTCGCTGTTCATGTATAGGTACCCCTAAATTTCCCTGTGCTTCATTCACTTGGCATCAGAGAATAATTCAAATCCAAGATGGCACAGAGGTGGTAGATCAATTCCTGAGGTGAAAGCATCATTACTCCGCAGAGGGTCAGTACCAGTGACGTCAGTCTACAAGGGGGCACTACATGACACTCACTTTCTAAGGTATTACAGAAGCTTTTCTGAGGATCATGGTCTCCCAGGGTGAAAAATGGCACAACCCCCATGACCCAGGCAGTGATTGGCTGCTTTTTATGGAACTTCTGACCAGAAACAAATTAGCATTAAATCAAATGGTCCTTTTTGCAAAATGGACGCTGGATCAAAACCAGGCCATTAGACAGCTGTCATTTTAAACAGGCCATCAGACAGCTGTCCAATTTCCCAGTGCTTATAACCTGGGCAGAATTTAACAGATGCCTGATGGATGGTCAAATGTTCTGCATTTCACTACCAACCATCACTCTGCGTGGAGTTCTCATAGTTATAGTCACAATGGTGCCATTTTCCAAAGCAAGCGAGATGGGATGCAAATGGATCCAAGTCATGGCTCTTGTGCGTCTACCTCAAATAGGTGCTTCTAAAAATCGCACACAATGATTAGCATTTGAATCTGTGTGCATAAAATTAGGCTCCTAAATGCATATGCAAGCATCTAAATGGAAACGGCCTGATTTGAAGAAAAGCAGCCAGAAACCAAGAGTCAATGGGAGTGGCAGGCATTCAAGCACCAAGACTGTTATCTTATCCCCAAGTCTGAAAATTGGGGCAGTATAAATATGAGTTGTCTTTTTTTTTTTTTTTTAAGTGATCAGCACCTAAGGGTCACACTCTGTACCAAATGCTGATGAAATCCTGTAGAAACAGCCAAGGCAGGCACTAAAATATATTCATCACTTAGTGCCTCTTTTTGTCATTTCTTTTAGTGCTGTGCATCTGCATTTATGTGATTTGTGCAGCAAAATATGTTTATATTTGTATTTACATGAATCTTATTAGAGAAATACATTCCTTTCTGACATTACATTTACTTTACCAGCACTTTCAGACTTTCTTATTCAGATTTTTTTTTTTTTTGGTTTTTCATTTTCTTTTCATCCTAGCCCAGAAAGTGTCCTACTTTCTTGTTTAGAAGATGAGATGCCTGCATTATGCATTCTAAATAAGCAATTTTTTTTTTTTAAAGGCAGGTTGACATGGTCGTCAAATGAAATGTATTCAGAGTTAGTTCCCTGCCCCAAAGGAGTTGTGCTTAAAGAATTTGATTTCAGGGTAGGATTAAAACATGATGCAGTTTATGTGTAGAATGGCCATTTACTATATGGAGACCGAAGCTCTGAGACATATTTTGCCATCACTCAGTGTATTGTCAGAGCCTGTTTAGAAGACTGAAGGCAGAGTAAAAAGAGAGAAGCATTTATTGAACCACCTACATAGCTGGAAAATTTCAAAGGCTCTCTTGGGAGTCAGGCATACAGCACCCACTGTCTTTCCATGACAGCAAATTTCAATGACCTTTTTAAATCTCCCTTCCAAGTCCTCATACAGCCTTTGTTTTTGCCATCCCCAAGGAGTTGGGGAAATAGTCAAAGTTTACCATATGTATAGGTGCTAAAACAACAATCTCATGTCTTACTGATACGGCACAAGGAGATTAAGTGATTTGCTCAAGGTCAGACAGGCATCCCCCAAATACAGCTTGGAATTCCAGTTTTCTGTGCCTCGGAGAGATGGCGCCAAAAAAGGAGGCAATAAAGTCTTCTTTTCTCCTTATTTTGTCTATCCTGGTCCATAGGCATATGCATAACACCTAGCACAACAGGGTCCTGACCTTGGCTGGGATCTCAGGATACTCTGATCCTATGCTGGAGTCCTGCAACTATAATACTTCTACAAGAAGTTTAGTTAACAGATTCCAAAGTTCTGTGCAAACAATATTCTTTAAATCAAGCCTTTAAACAGCCCTGTGACACTAGGAAACACACTACCTATTATTTGAAAGATAGGAAACTGAGGCACAGAAAAGTGAAGTTGTGTGTCTGTGGTCACACACAGTAAGAAACCACAAGGCCTGATGGTCACATGTTCCACTGATCACTAAAAGGAAATAAAGTAATGGAAAGTTCTTATTCGCATAATTGAGCTGTTTGTTTTTTTTAATTTACTAGGCCTACTTTTTTGGATGCTGTGGCATCATTCATTTCAATGGACTTACAGCGGGGATAAAGATACTAACACTCACTTATCATATCCCTCCCTGTAATTTTTCTTCTATCAGGTAAAGCTCTGCTTGGCAGACCGATTACAGAATTGCTACAGCCACTGTCCTTGTGACATTTCATTAAGCAGGTCTTTTAAAGCTTATCATTAGACTTGCTTGAGTCTTGTTGGAAGAACTTAATTGCATCCTACTTTCCAAGACTGAAGATGTGTTTGAAGAGTTGTGTTGCATGTTGCTTTCTTCTGGTTTCTCAAGGTCTTCCTCCTGGGTAGAAGTTTAAATTTCTTTGACCCTTTCAGTCGCTCTTATTCTGAGGTCTGCATTTCCTAGCTGTTCATAAACACAGTTTCCCTCACTTCCCAGCAGCAGCAGCAGGACCACGCACCAGCAGGGAAATTGAGTTAGACTCATATAGGAGGAGGCTGTTTTCTTGTATGGACCAGCCACAAGAGGATAATGTGACATTTGCTTTATTCAACCCTTCCCCCTTGCTTGAGTCCCCACTCTCTCCCACTGGTGTAAAATCAGGAGCTCCTCTGCCAAACTCCATGTAATTTTACTGGTGGAGTATCACAATGTGTGGTGTGTACGGGAATTTTAAAAATAAAAATATTTAGGACCGTAACAAGCCCAACATAGCTGGAAAGAATATGAACAAGGCATGCCAAGCCTTGTGCGATTAAGCCTGGCATTATCTGCATTGCTGAAAGTAGCGGATGTTTTCCCTTTTATATTATCCCACAGAAATTAACTTTTTCTACATATACAGGTATGTGTGTGTGCGTGTGTATTATATATTGGGTCACTGATCTGGAGATTGATTATAAGAGATGAACTGTGCGCTTCACATTGACCTTTGCCACTCTGGGTTGCCAAAGGAAGTGAAATTGCTGATTTTTGTAGACCTAGAGAAATACAGCCATGATAAATAATAGATGTGTTTGTTTGTTTGCAATTTCTCATCTTTGCCCGGGGAACCCAAATAATAAATGATTAAACGTGGGTAATTTAATTTGGCTGCCTTTGGAACATGGTCCTGATGGCTTGTGTCCTCACCCTCACGCTGGTGTAAAAGCAGGCATGCCTCTGCCGAAGTTGGTGGTGTTTTGCTGGTGGAGTGTTACAATATAACAGGGAAATCACGCTCCCGGGTGTGTATGG
The DNA here is from genome assembly GCF_000455745.1 of Alligator sinensis. NCBI lineage: Eukaryota > Metazoa > Chordata > Crocodylia > Alligatoridae > Alligator > Alligator sinensis. The sequence continues at coordinate 220,453 of NW_005842687.1, read as the reverse complement.
GGATTTAAAAAAATAATCCCATAGTTCAAAAGGACTCTGATCACTTGTGCACATAGCTCAGTTCATGCTAGTCTTTGCTACAAGCTTTTGCCTCTCCATCCATGTGTCCATAGCCTAACCTGCTTAAACTCCTTGGCAGTGGGTTCCATACTTGGACACAAACAATGGCCATTTGCTCAGAGATATTAATACACTGCAAGCAAACAGACTCATTTGTTTGTGCATGTGGCAGGAATTACCTGTGTTATCCGTGCTGTAATAGTGAAGTCAATATTTTCATACGGACTTCTCATTCTACAAGGATTGAATGTGTTTCTTTAATAATATTAATTTAAAACAAAGACGCTTGGAAGAAATATTCAACTGATAATTTCAAATCAAGGACAAGTATTCATATCTGCATGTTTGGGGTGGGACCTGCATTTAAACTGGTTTGTAAATTTAATGCTGGTGGAAAGGATGATTTTGGAAAGTATTTCTATCGGGCACATCTGCCACTTAACTGTGTTGGTATCAATGTTACCATTCATTTTCTGCTCAGCACTGATCATAGTTCCAGCTCGAAGGAGACAGTGGCATCTCAGTTTTGACCTCCACCGCTACCCTGTTTCTCCAGTCCCACAGTTGCCCAGGGCTGTGGTAGTACAATGAAACTTTCTGGCACTGCAGTTCGTGTAGTTTCCTGCAGCTCTGCCAATGCACCTCAGTCATGCTAGATTACAGCACACTTTAGCAATCCGGCAGTTCTATGCTGCTGCGACTCCGGCAGTCTTTGCGATCAGTGGCATGCTTGCCCCACGTTAGGCATATCCAAGTTAAGAGTTCATCTGGCTGGTTTGGTAACCAACAGCAACAAAGACATGGTGGTGTGGACTTCAGTACTGGATGTAAAAGCCTGCCTGGGACCTTTTGGTATTTAGGCGAATCATCAACACCACCCATTGTTCCTGCTGTACATACGCTGTACCCCAGACAGCTAAGTAAAAAGCAACCTAGGCAAGCCAACATATGCTGCAGTCAATTTTTCTATTATAATGTAGATCTATCCACTCCTTGCCCTGCAGTTATGGACTCCCATATAACTCTGCAAAACATCTCAGTCTTGGCCTGAAGCAACCCCTGCATCTCGCTCCCTCTCCTCTACACAGTGTGCTGTAATTTAAAAAAAAATCTTTTTAAAGATTTCATAAGTTATTCTTCTAGAAGGTGGACTGGTGCCTGAGGCTATTTTGGAATTAGACAAAGCAAAAGGGCAAACCTACTTATTTTGTGCAGAAAAGCTGGCAGCGCTCAGCACAGGACACAGAGAAGGGGAGGGAGGAGGGGAACATTCATCAGGATTATAAATCCTGAAGCCCTATGGCCTGGTTGTGCTCTCACTTGAACTAGTGTAAATTGCACAGAAGTCAATCAAGTCAGACTGGGTGGAAGCAGTATCAGAATCAGCATTGCAGTTATTTGTTATTTTTGGCTGCATCAACAAGCCACAATTGTCTATTTTTTTCCTGCAGATTATGCAAAGATTAAATTATGCCTTAACAGCCTCCAAACAAAAACAACTTTAAACCTGGTTAAATAAATAACCCCCTAAGTGCAGACATCCCCAAATCCCAAAGGCATATGGCATATTTTGTGATATATCGTGACTGCAGTGTCAAGGGAAATGCCTTTATGTATCACCACAAGAGCAGGCCAGAAGGGAAACTCTCAAAAAACCTATGGTGACACCTGCATAGACCCCTAGACTTTAGAAAAAGTGTATTACATGTTTCCAGAAGCCTGAATAGACTGAAGCTGAGCTGCTTGCTTAATAAAAAAACAACCACTGCCACCACCACCCTTTAAATCGGGAGAAGAAATGGCATAAGTAGCCAGGAGTAAGTTTGGCTTTCTATGGAATTGAAAGATGCTGTTGTTTCATGCCCAGACTCAGGATACAGCTCTGACACTGGCTAGAAAATACAAAGCACACTTCAGCTTTCGTGGGGCTGGTTTCTCTGCCCAATTTGAAGTGCACTATGTGAAAGCTCCCAGCCCCGAGCAATCGAAAATGGCACTCTGAATGCTGCTCAGTGCAATTCCATGTAGCTTGATGTTTACCTTGGGCATATTTTCAGCTTTATACAATTTTAATTAATCCTTTATGATCTGCAGTGAGAGAAATGCCAAGCAGAGGAACTCCTGCTATCTGTTTCTGGCCACGGCTGTGTGCAGCAAACAATCTGTCTATTCCTTACATAGAAAAGGGTCCCTTAATCCAGGATAATGTTAGACTATCTAATTAAATTTGCACAACGACATGGATCTGATCCTTTAAAATAAATAAGAGATACTTCTCTGGGCTAGCCTGAATGCTCTGAACTGCCATACAGAAGATCCAAGTTGTTTGCTTACGGGAGGCCTGGATAAGCGGAAATTATATCATGTCTTCAGTCATTCTCTTCATCTATGAAGGAGGGAGTGATTGGCACATGCAGCCAGTGTTGTATTGGATCACCTTTGCAACATATGAAATACAATCTGGGGAAGCGTGGCTGCCTTGAGAGTACTATCTTCTCTTCTCACAATTTGAAAAGTACTCTCTACTCATTTGTGCATACAGTTCAAGTTGTGCCAGGATGCTGCTACAAGCTTTTGCCTCTCCATTCATGTGTCCATAGCTTAACTTGTCTAAGCTCCTTTGCCAGTGCCAGGCACTGAGGTTTCTTCTTTCAACCTAAGAGCAGAAGGTACTTGTAGTTAAGGACCTCCAGAGATTTCTTGGCTTTAACTAAGGCAAAGCAAAAACATTTGGGAGCTTGTAGAAAGGACAGTGCTAACTCAGCCATACATAACAATCTTTAGTGAAAAGCAGAGAGGATGTCTAACCCGAGGGAAATTCTCAATGTGTAAAAACTGATAATAAGGGATAGGCTCCCTAGAGAAGTTCCTTGTGAAATCAGGGTTCATAGCAGAGGTGATATCTTTTATTAGATCAACAAGATTTTTGCAACAAGAAAAAAAAATCTTGAATTGCAAGCTTTCGGGCACAAACACCCTTCCTCAGGCATCAGAGAAAAGATTGCGAAAGTTCCCCTGGGTAGAAATGAAAGTTTGTATTTCATAGGATTTCACAGAGGAGTCACTAGATGGAAAGCTCCTCTGGGCAGGCAGTTCTTAGCTGGTAAGGAGTCTCTCAGCTGTCTTGAGAAGGTCTCTTATGATGAAGGGTGTTTGTGCCCGAAAGCTTGCAATTAAAGAATTTTTTTGGAAAAAATCTTGTTGGTTTAATAAAAGATACCACCTCTACCATGATCCCCGATTGGGTTTTCCCCTAGAGCAATGCAGCTACAATCTGGATACCTGACTTGTGGACTCTGATTCATCTGTGTGTCTAAGGAAAAGCCAAAGGGAAAAAGTGTTGTTTACTGGAGAGAGAGAAGAGGGTTTGGAACAAGGACCACTGAGGTTTATTCCTAGTTCTCCCACTGTCTTCAAGTGTGACCTTGAGAAAATCATTAGCCTTTTCATGACTCCCTGTCTCAGCTCATAAAATGAACATCATAAAATAATTATAATGCTGCCTGCCTTGGCTCACCTTGGCGCGTTAATTTTTGCAGAGTGCTTTGAGATCTTCAGATAGAAAGATGATGTGTGCAAAGGGTTGCTAGCTGGGAAGAAACAAGGATTTGGGTCCCCAATTTAGGAATGCAGGGCCAGAAGCCAGAACCTCAACTGGAGCACAGTGTAGCAGCTTAATTGACTTTATTGGACAGAGCTTCAGTGTGGGGTAAATTGGTAAAACTCTACTGTCTTCGGTGTAACTCGGACATGTGCTGAGGATCTATGCCGCTATATCTCTATCTATTAACATTTCAGAGACATTCTGCACCATCAGCTGAGACAGGGTGGCGAATAGTTCACAGGCGGAGAGATAAGAGGACTAATGGAGCAAAAAAAATAACAGTTCTTATTGTAATGTAAAGGTCAAGAAGAAAAGTAAATTGAGTTCACTTCAGAAAAGGGACAAGCTGCTTAAAATAAAATGACAGTCCCTTAAAAATAAAAAGAGAGGGAGTCACGTCTAAGCAGGACTAATTTCTTGTAACAATACAGGGCTTATGGCTGTGCCATATTATTACGGCCTAATTTTAGAAGTAGTTTCAGGTTTTTCTGTGTTCAATGAACTGAGTTCAAGTTCCTATCACCAGCTCTCACTTACAGCTATGTGCTAAGGAGCTTGAACTACAGCAACCTAGAACTAAAATAGTCAGTAGATCCTCCCTGGATGCTAAGTCACAAATAAAACACATTGCACACCTGGTTTTGGTAAAGTGGTTATAGTCAGTCAGCTTTTGCCAGCTGAGAAATTGGATTACAAGTGTGCGCTCACTTTTAAACAACCAAAATCCTCAGTCTAGCTAGCTCAATCTTGCCTGTACGTTGCCAAAATAAACATTCAAGGGATAAATCAGATATCCGGCACATGCCTATTTAAAGTCTGATTCTGTGCGTGCACTTTTTTAACTCTCGTCTTGACGGTATTTATCAATTCTTTTCATTTAAAAAAAACCCAAAACATAGTCTGGCTTTTTCCAGTGAAAGGAAAACACAGACAGCACATGCTCCCTGAATCAAAACCCTATGCAAGATCCAGGAAGAGCTCTCTCTGACATGAGCAGCATGTGAATCATTCAAACCGGAGGCAGAACTGCCTATTTGGGACACTTTGCTTTGAAACTGAAATTGGGTTCATTTCCACAAGATATTTCATGCAGGCACATACATTCTTTTCTTGTCTTTGACAGGAAGTGGCCTCTGTTTCAGCAAAGTGGGTTTCATGTTAAAAAGACCCAGGATTTCACTGAAGTTTTGCATGGTTTCAAGCAATAAACTACAATTATATCCCCATCCTTCAATTAAAATAAAACAAAATGTGAGGCTATATCTGAGGGACAGAGTAGGTGAAGAGCTAAGCATTTTAATGGGATTCCACAAAATGAAGGAATCTAAGTGGTGGGAAAAAATATCCCCACTCTACAAGACTTTTTTTCTGCAATAGCAGAGATGCATATAACCCACCAGTGGCCCCTTGGAATTGTACCACCATGAAGGTCCTTTTCAGGTGGCTAGTATCAGGGTAGGGGGCAGAGTGCTATTTCTATTTTGGAGAAGGTAGAAAATCCATAGATGCTCTATATATACTGTTGAAATATGGAGAAAGAAATTTTCCTAATCCACTCTCAGTTTATCAATCAGGTTTACATTCGGTGGCCAAAACCATGGAGAATTTTGCCACTTATTTCATCAGAGCTCAGCACTTCCTCCCAGATCTCTACTTAAGATTTCCTGCTGCGCTCGCTTACATTATTTTTTTTCCTGGAGGAAGGCTGCAGTTCCATTCGTATGGCACATGAAGGTTACTAGTGTAAATGTAACTTAATGTATGCCATTGCATTAGCCGTGTGATATACTTGTAAGCTTCCTCATAGACCTTCTTCAGCAATTGGAAATGCTGGGTTGAAAAAAGAATCAAGCATTTTGCCACACCAAACTAGCTAATCACTACATTTTTAACAGGAAACTCAATTTTCCTTTTCAGTGGCTTTGCTCACCTACATAACACCAGGTTTGGCAAGGGCAGGGTGGTCACGAATTCTTTGTCAGCTGATGTGCTGCCGTAAGTCAACAGCCATCATGTGATGAGTTCAAGATTTATGAGAATGAAAATCTACCAGATGTTCCTCCTCCTCCTTTGCTTGCCAAAGGTCCCATTAGATAATTAGGTGCACCAAACATAGTGCAAGTAGGAGGGGCACTACTGGCTGCCTGTATGTCTCTTCCTCAGAAACATATGGTAGGATTTGCCATATGAAATCAGATGACTGATCCATCAATTCTGTTAGCTGGCCTCTGGCAGCAGCCCATTGCTGCTTGGCCAAATTCCAACTTCAGTAATTGCATTTGACCAACTGACAAATTTTCCCTTGCCATTTGAACTGTATAGGAGATTGTTCTTCACTTCCTTCTGAGATGAGAACTGTTGGCTAGCCCACACCACTGTTTGCTGGCTCTGAGCTGGACGATTCCTGATACGAGGAAAGCAAGTGCTTTCTGGGTGTAGATGATGCTTTTGGGTTCAGGTGAGATAGCAAAAGGGGGGTGGGTGCAATTCTGCACGTTTGTTCCACCCCAAAGCCAAAATCTCATTCCTAGATTTCCACCAACCATTGGCAGTAATATTTATTTTTACATGAAGTAGTGGAGCATTTCAGAGTTAAATCAAAAAAACTGCTCCATTTGAACAGATGCTACAGCTGGTAGTGTAGAAAGAACAGAAGGGAATTCCTGGTTAATTATAAATCTGAGCAGCTTTGGTCAGCTACAGGTATTCAGTGAACATCACGGACAGTTTAAACAACCCTCAGCATGTTTCCCCAAATGCAGGGGGGACTGCATTCGGTCTCTTGAAAAGAGCCCTGCCTTACTCCTTCTGCCACTGTAGCTGGATTTACTTCTTTACCTGGAGCTGTTGCAAACAAAACACTTGAACTCCCAGCCCCAGGCACCTTGTAAATGGTTTTTATGGAATGGAGTAAGGGAAACTGCCAGCTCCAGATACCTCTGGTTCAGCATGTATCTTCAGCTGGCCTTCACACCATCGTGCACAGCATCCCCAACTGCCCACTGGATGCAGTGATACCAACCAGGAGCAAAACCTGATGCTACAGCAACCCACATGAACACACACAACCTGGCATGCTAGCAGCATGCATCCCATGGCTTGAATTTTTCATAGATCATTCCTGAGTGGATGGTGAATCTCAAAGAAAGCCTCTGCTGCCAGAGCCAGGACAATCCTAAGCTGCTCTCTTCCAACAGGTGACCGGTTGCAAGCATAGGGTTAAGTTGTTTACCAGAAATGACAGGTTCCTCTGTAAAGGTCATGGCATTAAGTACAGCGAGGAACCCCCCAAAAAGTCAGCCTGTTTCAGTTGGTTCCTGGGGATGACCTGCTTTTTCTCCTGCTGATAGGGTTGACACTACATCTGCCTCCCATCCCCCTTATGCATTCTGGGCCACTACATTCCTCTCTAAACCTTGCCCTAAATTTTATATGGTTTTTGTATCAGTTCAGACTGCTCTTATTTTTCCTCATCACTCCCACAGATAGTAACACTGAAAAGAACAACATTGGCAATTAAATCTATTAGGTGGTAGTTCTTGTTATATATCTTTTTTATATATCTATATCTATCTATATATTTTTATATATATCTATAGATATATATATCTATATAGATATAGATAGATAGATCTATCTATCTAGTACATTATAGTACTATAATGAAGGAGCCCATATAAGAACATGGGGTGGGGGGTGTGTGTCTATCTATCTATCTATCTATCTATACACACACACACCACCCCCCACCCCATGTTCTTATATGGGCTCCTTCATTATAGTACTCAAGCACCTCTACAAGCTTGAGGTCTCTTACCGAGTATGCTGTAATGGTTATGTGCCTGTACTAAGCGCGCTCTCCATCAATGCTACTTCTAAGTGTAGGGCCATAAGATGGTGGGTGACTGGGTATGTTTTCAGCATGTGCACACTCCCTACAGAGGAATTTCAAGGTTATCTTTTTAGCACTTGAATTTTATTGCCAAAACAAATTAATGCTCAATAAATGACAGTAGTAACCTCTTCAGTAGGACACATCCTTGAGCTGATGGTAAGTGGCAATTGTTCAGGTGGCAGTAAACAAAGGAGGGGAAAGGCAAGGCAAGCTGCAGTGTAATTGCTCTAAGTTGTATTGCATGCAGCAGAGCAAAATCCTTTCCACTCTTTTGAAACGCTGTAGCTGAAACTCCCAAGGCCTTGTTAGAAACAAAATATGGTGGCATTTCTGATCCTTCCCTATAAGCTCAACAGTTGACATTTATGGGCTACCGCCATCTGTACAACAGCATATCTCAGGACAGTTTACAGTAATGTAAGACATCACTGTAAAATAAAAGTATTATATGGAGAAGTTGCTGCTCAGCAACCAAACAGCCTAGACAAAATTGCTCTAATAGTCATGGGAAAGGACTCAAACAGGGGAGGGAGCTGGCAGTGATGGAAATCAGAAGGAACATGGAGAAAAACAGCATACAGTGGAGGGGGGCTAACTTTTGCATATATGTATCCATGTTTTAATGTTTGAGAGGAAGAGGTAGGGGTCACTCCAGAGCCACCTCATTTATTCCATAAAGCACATGGCTCCATTTGCCTTGGCTGTGTTTTGCTTCAGTTCAAGTATCTTCAGATATTTTCTCTGCTCAGAAAATGCCCTCATCCTTTCTTAAAAAAATCTGTCCAGAGCTATTCACCTCACTGACTTAGTGTGATAACGAATGCTACAGCATGAAACTAGGAAAGATGGAGAGAGAAATTCTGACTGACCAGCCCAGCACAATAGGCAGAAATCGTTCAGCACCACGCGAGCTACATTGGCAGTTTCAAACCAGGTTTATAACACTCCTTTTCCTCTATTTTCCTCACTCCCACCTCATCTCAAATTGACCGCGTTTTTCTGACCTCTTGAAAAAGAGACAATTAACCGTGTTCGCTAAGAATTATACACGATTCAGGGTATTTGCCACTGTTTATTCTCCTCCAAACTCTCCTCTGCCAATGGATGCTAACATGTCTCATTACTTCAAATCAAGTTCAAATCCTGGCTTTACTCCTGGCCTGCAGCATTCCCTGCTGCTCTAGCCCTTTGCTGTCTATGCAACTCTGCTAACATGCCTCAGTCCAGACCGATATCACTACCCACTCTCCGTTTTTGTGATTTACAAAGCTCTGTCCATGCCACTCGTTTCTGAGCTTTCATATCCTTTACAATTCTAATATGGACCCTCTATAGCAGGGGTGGGCAAAGTCTGGCTGCTGGCTGGACCCACCGTTTTGCCCACCCCTGCTCTACAGAGTCCTGCCAGCACCTGTTCCAAGTCCTGACTTCTTTCCTCCCATCTCCTGGGCTCTCCATAGCTCTACAAATCAGCAGTAACATTTATAGACTACTTACCCAGCCCTGCTTTTCTATGATTCTATGATCAATAAGATATTTGCTATAAATAAGGTATATAATACACAGTTTCAGCTGTACAACTGGATGAATAGGCTTTGAAAAATTAAATGTGCTATGTATTTCACCTAGAATATTAGGTTTCTAACTATACGCTGCAATGGAAAATATTCTCTTTCAGCTATTGAAAGACAATCTTACTGCAGTCCTTCATGCAAGGATTGATCTAGTCCACATAAAACAAACAAAGTAAATGAACCCTTTAAAAGCTCACTTACACAATACACTTCAGTTGTTCCTGGCACCTGGGGGCTAGGATGCACTAAAGCATGAATAAATGGTTACAAAGAAGACAGAACTAGCATTGCTCTTCACCCTACATTGTAACGCAAGGATGTTGGAGTGCCACGAAACAAACGCCACAAAATAGAAACCCGATCCAAGGAAATCCTCCTTCTCACGACGCAAATCATTTCCACTGATAAATTTGGGGGAAGGGGAACACAAGTTTAGTAGGATTGCATAACAAGAGATGTTTGAAACTTCACTAGGTCAATGATGAGAATATACAGAGATGCAAGAAGAAAGATTCACTGTGGGAACAAGAATTTCATAATGGCTAAGTTTCTGCCTTCTTCAGGCCATAAATCTTTCCATAAGTAGTGAGATTTAGGAAGAAGCTTGCACTTAAGAGACATGTTATCCCAACATTACCTATCCCAGGTTTCTTATACCTTCCACTGAAATGACTTAATAGTAACTGCTGTTGGAGACAGGATGCTTTACCCGGTGAAGTACAAGACGGACTCAGAATGGGAGTTCGTATGTTCCTGATTTTTATTTTCCTGTTTCAGAAAAGGTGAGGTGCGCACAGCAAAACTTTTACACTGGTTACTCGCCAGTACCATGGACAGTTCAATATGCCCTGCTCCGATCTTTGTTTTACAGGGAAAAGGTTAAACTAATCCCACACAAAGGCTCCAATTCCTTAAATCAGCAAACATGCATGTGCACATGTGCGCACGTGCACACACACATGTGCAACTGCAGACTTCTTTATTTTTTCACTCTAACTCAAGAGAAAGCATCCTTGGGTTTTTTAAAGCTTGTTCTGAGCATTAAAACGCAGCTGATTTCACTTCAGCACATCCCTGGCTAATGACTTCAGGTAATATGGAGGGAAAGGAATATGATTAATGGCAGGGAATCGTTTGGCCACTTCTGAGTCGATTAATCAAGTGCTTGATATGTAGGGGCCCTAACAGGGAAAGCTAGGTAAAAAGTATCTGTGTTTCTCAAACAGAAATTTAACACATGTTAATGCAACAGGAAAATCTACCAAGAAATTATTGAGAGACAGCATTACAACAAGTCTGAAGTTCAGCTCTATGCTTCCAGGTGGCACATCCAAGAGGGAGATGAAGATGCAAAGGCAGCTTAAAGCCATCTCTGTATCCTTCTGATTTTGGGTAGCTGTAGGGGCCAATGTGTTCCCTGCCAAAAAGCAATGCAGTTAAGGCCTGATTTACTTCATGACAACCTCCTCCCCTCCAGCACTGCCTACGGGATGCTTTGCAGCGTCTAACAGAAGAGCATCCATATAGTAGCACGTACCACAGGCACTCTTCTTCTGCCACTGGCCTGCACACATTAGGTTGGAGTATAAGATGGGGCTGGTGCAGGGTCACCTGTGGCTGCCTTATGCAGTGCCCATGCTCTAACTCTTCCCTAGCTAGCAAAGCGGCTTTCATGGCATGTGCATACCATGCCTGTTGACTATCGCGGTTCCTCTTGCAGTGACTTCTGTGGAGCTTTAGAGCTCAGGAAGCATTGGCCTTCAGCATAGAAAGGGGCAGACCCTGAGCAGATGAATTTGTATACAGGAATGGAGGAAAAAACAAAGCATTTAAGAGTGCACGAATGTGCACTGAAATTTAAAAAATGTGCACTGACTTTTACAGGAATATGCTTACTGACAAAAATCAAGTCACCTATGAAAGATTAAACAAGCCCCTTAAGTTACTTGGCAGCCCTTTAATTCTCCTTTACATGCAGTGACTTTTAAAATAATAGGTAGGTCTGAATTAGGGGCACTGTGCACGTCACAAGAGCTCCTTGCCACTTGCAGGACTGAGCTCTCTGTGCAGATTCCTCTCTCTGAATGCCACTGCTGACTGTCATGCTAACACAGTCTCCTTTCCTGCTAACATCAGTGGAAAAGCCCAGACTGTGAGACCAGAGTAATGCCATTTCTACACAAAGGAAACAGAATGGCAGAGCAATTCTGGGATAAACATTCTGCTATAGCTATTCCAGTGCAATTTAGCCATTCATAGACAACAACCCTGAATGGTCACTGCCTTTGGAATAAAAGGGATTTTATCCCAGAACAATTGTTCTGCTTGGGATAGGGAGTGAGGAAGTGGGGGGTGAGAGGAGGGAGGAACAAAGGATTTATCCCAGAATAAAATCACATTTATTCCAGAATATAACATCCACATATGGAGTTACTCTGGATTGTCTATAGCGGAGGAGTTGTTCTTTCAGTAGATATGCAGGGTCAATTCCCCATGTAGACAAGCCCTAAAAGGTTCCCTTTTGGAGCAGCAGCAGACTCTGGAGACTTAGGTACTGAAAGCGTTGAGGACTGGGAGGAAAGAGAGTACCGGCCAAGTGCAGGATTTCCGAACATGAGGTGGGGAAGGTGGGGGCGGGAGTGAGGGAGGTGAGGCTGAAGAGCCTTCCATCTGATGTCTCATATGCCCAGGCTTTGAGAATAAAAATACTCAAAAGAGTAAGGAAGATGTGAGAAACAATGGCTCAGCAGGAGCCACAAACAAGCACAAGCAACAAAAGGCAGAGTGCTGACCTCTGAAATGTGTGACAAATTCAGGGAGAAGGAGAAGGCTTTTCATACGTTTCTTTAAATGATTGTTTTTTTCTTTTTTGAACAGTTTGTAACGCAGCTGCTTAGAAACTTGGAAATGAAATCTGGTTCCTTACTGTATCCATGAACTCAATAGGAGTCTTGTCATTCACATCAGTGGCATCAGGATCATCTTTGCCCATTCAGTCTCTCCCCTCCCAGGCTGTGAAACCCCACAATTTTCTATTTGTCTGGCTCGCTAGGACATTTCATAATTTTGAAAGTATGTAGAAACAGCACCAACTAAAGCCCATCTTGGATTTTATATTGCATAAAGAGGTAGGGTCTGAATCGCATTAGGCATAAGCAGAGTGAATCAATGGGGCAAAGCCAGGGTAAGCTGTAATCAGGCCTGAAACGCTTCTTTTTTAAAAATGTTATTCTTGTGGCTTTAAATTCATGCAGTGCACCTTTAATTGTGTGTTCTACACTGCATAACCTACAGCTGGGTAAATAAAGCTACCAAGTGCTGTGTTGGTTCTTCTTTTTGCTGCTGGGAATGAGTGACACTCATTCCAGCTCTGGCATACCCCATCACAGCAAAGCGGGGGGTATTTTTTTTTCTCTTCTAATACAATTCCTTTTCAGAAAGATCCATCGTGATGTAGATTTGTTCATGGAGGCAAAACACACATAGATAGTAAAAGAGGTGCTTGAAGGATGCATATTTGGCTAGCTTGGGGACTTTGATTACTCCTATGCGTTGCGTTGTATGAGCATGTTTTTTTCAGATTGTGTATGGCTCTATGCACTTACTGCATGTATTATGTGGATGTTAAATCCAGGATAACACAAGGAGGACTTATTCTCTCCCTAAAGGAACTGAGTGGGAAATACATAGGGCCTTAACTGTATCCCCTTACTCTGTGCCTAGAGTAACTAAGGCAGCATGGGGTGGGAAAGTAATGCCAGAGGATGGATGAATTTACTGCTGTTTCAAACTAGCAATTTACTGCCTCACAAGTGTAAGAATGGTACAGAGGACAAACTGTGATTCACAGGACTGTGCCTTAGTTGTGACAGCTCACAGGGCAAACATACTGTAGTGCAGCTTAATAGCCACCTCTTGCACAGGGCTGTGCTAAAAGGTGTAATCTGCTATCATCTAGCATGGTTCCTCCTTAGGCTTTAGTGAATAGTCCCAGCCTCCCTGCTTCTTACCACCTTCAAATGGACTCCCTTGCTTTATGCACTTGCATGCAATTTTCTTCTCATACTAAATCATGTATATTTTCCCCTTCATTCCCCTCGATGCAAAGACTTGCATGAGACTGAGGCAAGGGATGTCTGCTTGCCTGACTCTATATTGTTTCAGAACTCAGGCTTCTGCAGGTGGTGACAGAAAAGGGGCATGCTCCGGACCAGACGGCATTTCCCAGACTCACATTATCCATCACACGAGGGGAAGAATGGCACTTAGACTGAAAATCAATGGGATTTGAGCACCTAATATGCTTTACACAATTGAAAATCTCCCTTGACAGGATGAAGACCTCTCCGATGCAGTGTTTCAGAAATGCCCAACAGTGAGAGAGGGGGAGAACAAACAGGTTGTCTTAAACCCCCTTGCCTATAACCAGTTGGCATCTTCTGCTGTGGGCTGAAAGGAAATATCAGCCATTCAATAAAAGCATGTATAGAGGCTCTGTTAGCTCCTAAATCTGTTTGGACAAAAGTCTACCATGGACACTGCAGTGAGGCTGACAAACCTGAGCCTACCTCTTTATGGCTTGGGAGGAGTTAGGATACTCCTTTCATTGGTGTGCATGTACAAAAGGAACCCCCTGTACATCTTCACAAGCACAGTACACACAATATGTGACCAACCTCAGTTCCTTCCTACAGGCTTTTTCTCACCTTTGTGCTTCTTACTTAAATGGGAAGAAGGAAGATGTGGGCTGCTTATGCTCTTATCTCTGGTAAACCTGTGCTGACAGGGTAAGTCTTCTGAACCTGGTGCACAGTTTCCTCCAACACCAACCCAATTCTCATAAGACAAGAGAATGACCCTGCTACCCCTGGATGACACATAGGTCAAGTTTCATAAAAAGATGGAAATGACTGGGTTCTGTGCTGGGGCGGCTTAATAAAATGACAGCCCTTGTTTTGCAAAGGAGCCAATGGCTTTTGACAACGATCATGGTATCTATGCCAGGGCTTTAGTAATGAGTCTGTAACTCACTTGCCAGGACTGCCATAATCTCCACACGCAGTTGTCAGGAGCTGCATTGGACCAAATGCTTAATAAATGCAATAATCTCCCCACTAAATGCATTAGCGCTGCCCAGCAATCATCTTGATAGATGGTGGTAGTTGCCCTCCAGCAATTAGTACTCAGACGGTTTCTCAGATTGAGCTGGAATTTAGCACTGACACTTGGTAATTGGTTTACTCTAACAAGAGAAAGAATTTGAAAATAGGTAAGTAATAAAGGGTGGAAAAAAAGGTGTTTACTAGGGAGTGCAAAAAATAAGAACATTAAGAGTATGCATTAGTGTTCCCCAGGATGCAGAGCTTCTCTTCCTAGGAAATGGAAATTTCCTTCTGAGTGAGGAATGCTCATTAAAGCTAAGTTTTTGCTGGGTCGGGGGTACAACCCATCATGATATGAACCAGATAAGGATTTACAAGAGGAAGACCCTGGATGTAGAAACTGCACAACCACCACTTTTTAAATAACAAACGGACAGGAGGAAAAACAGCAAAAAAGAAAACCATTTCAAGTCAACGGAAAATGAAATATGCTAGGCAGTTCTGGCAAAAACAGAAGGGAAAAAAAGTAAGTAATGTTTTGCTTAACCCAAAATGAAAATGCTGTGTTTTCTTCTGGCGCTTTAACCTTTTTTTAAAAACAGAAACACGTGGCTTTGAAATTTGACCCTCCAATCTTCTTTATAATTCTTTTTTAGCCAAAATTATTCACCAAACTTTACCTGAACATCGAAATTGTTATAGGCCCTGCAAAACTATCAGTTGGTAAATATACTGCCAAAAACATTGCTCAGTTAGGGCAATAACAGTTAGGCTGTTATTGTCTTACATAAATGCAGGAAGGCTCTTCTGATATAGCAACTGTGACAAGTTGAGACATAGATATATATCTATATCAATCTCTCTATACATATAGATCTATATCTATCTATCTAGATCTATATCTATCTATATATAATCTAGATCTATATCTATCTATCTAGATAGATAGATGGATAGATAGATACACACACACACACTCATGTATTTAATGTATACGTATATATATTGAGAGACAGTTGGATGCTGGTGTAAAGTTAGACAAGCCTGGAAAAGGGTGTGGAGAGAAGGGAGTAAGGTCCTTCACCAACCCTTCTTTTCTGTAGTCAGCTATATAAGTTTGGTCTTGCACAGGCACCATGGCAATTTCCATCAACCTAAATTAAAGTAGCATTCAGTCCTCACTGTCTATTAATGAAGAAGTCTTCCTGAACTTCAGTAAAGCAGGAAAGCTGTTCCTATGCACACAACTGCCTGCTTCTGCCCAACACATACAATTGGATTACATATGCGATTAAATTAGAAAATGGAAAAGTCTTTGGATGTGCACAACATCCTGTGCTTACTACCTGAACTTGAGTTCAGCACTCACCTCACTGCCAGCCATAATATAGCAATTAGTTCAAGCAAAACTATATTTGCTTATAGACCTAATTAGAGATCAAGAGAGTGGCTCACTTTTGATAATTACATGGTTGTGTCCCATCTATCAGCCACTGTTAAATTGTTGTTATATTAATGTAAAGCTTATAATCACGGCTGTTCCAAATTGAATAAATGTTCTTGCCAATTCTCCAATGCAATTAATTTACATAAAAGCCGCTGGAACAAAAATTAAAATGATATACATCTTTGTAAGGGTTTCATTTAAAACAATGCTAAGTAATAGGGAAATCATATATCTTTTTTTTTTTCTTCTCCCCTTGCATTTTTATGTTTACTGGAATTAACAGCCAAACAATCATCTAGATGTGCCTAAAACTGACTAATTAAGAACTGTTATATCCATACCTCATTTGTCATGTTCAGAGATTCATTATGCAAACCATTAATATTTCAAACACCCTGTTCCCAAGTCAAGGGAGACTCTGCACACTGGTGCAGGAGGTCAGGAGGCATTCTATTCCCTCTGTCATCTGCATGTAGATCACACTCACCTGTTCTGTTTCAGCATTTGCATTTTGGCAAGAAGAATTGATGATGTTGATACAAACTAGACCTGATGGGGTCTTTCCTGCTAAAGAAAGGAAAGGCACGGTCTATCAATTTCAAGACCTGCTCGGGATCGTCTTTAATCTAGTTATGTCATGGTCTTCACGCTGATAATGGTGAATTACGGACCTTAAACAGAAATGGTCTGTTAAATATGGATGCCTACAACATCATGTCAACTGACATGGCATCAAGCTGGGGCTGCTGCTTGCCCTGAAAACTCCATGACTTTCAATCCTATTTCTTCTATCATTTGCTCCCACTCTACCTGTCCCGTAGAGATTTAGAGGAAGAAGCATTAATTGCTTCCAAATAAAATATGGAGGGATGGAAAGGTGTCTTTGCTTTCTAGATTTATCAATGCCTGAAGCAGGAGAGAAGGGGACAGAGTGCAATTTCCAAATACTTCTGTTGTCAGTATTTATTCCTGACCAAAGTTAAGTGCAAGCCGAGTACAAAATGCCGCTAGGTTTTGTAACCTTTTGCAGGCCCTTTGAATGGGGGTAAACACCACCACAAATAAAGGGGACGGCAGGGTGGGGTCCAGGGAGAATCGGATCTTTAATCTCTGCTGATCCTTAAATGGCTTTACAGGAGTACACAACCCATACCAGGCGGTTTCACCCCTTTATCCATTCCTGGGGCCTGCACATAAGCTAGAAGCTGATGGAAAAGTATTGTGCACCACATTGTGCCCCCAGGATAAGAATGCTTCAGAGTCTCATTGGCAGGTCATCTCTGCCCCGAGCTCTTCTTTTCATGCTCAAGTCTAGTTAAATCACAGCCCATTTTTTCACCACAACTCATTTTGTCTTCTCTGCTCTTATATTTGTATGACTTTGCCTTAGTCCATCTGAATTTAAATATTCACTACAGAAGAAGCTGTTTGCACTTGATTATCTCAGGGCAAAGCCCCCCAGTGCATCCAGCTTATAGCAGGGAACTAGAATATGTTAAGCAAAGGAAGAAAGTGACCTCAGTTAATGATTCAGAAGACCTCCTAATGCTCACTAATTTTTTGTCCACTGGCTCTACAGTTTTATTCCTATCAACCTCTGGAATTTCTACTTGGTTTTTTTTCCCCCCTATAATAGTTTTATCTAAGGAGGCAGTAGGTATGAGCGCACAAAGCATTGTACTGCCAGTTCAGTAACTCAGATCAGCTCCCATTACATTTCAATTCAAGCTCACTGTACAAATAATAATGATAATAATGCTGATGATGACAACAACAAGGATGCAACAATTCTCCCCAGTTCTTAAGTGTCCATTTCTGACCATCTACATTTTTGTCAAGAGTGTATATATTTACAAATTCTGTACTAAAAAAATGGAGAGATACATCAAGCATTTACGTTCTACCAAGGAAGTATATGTATTCACTGAAACAACTGACCTTTTCTGGGAAGGACAAGTCTGGATAGGTGCTGCTCTTGCCATCATGATTCATGAATTATCATTCTTGTTCCTTACTTGAAAGCTTTGTCTCTTTCTCTTCCACACAGGCACATCCTAATTGAACATTAAAATGAGAGCATAAAACTGCAGGGCCTGGTGCAAGCCACATGCACATTTGAACTTTGATAAGGTTTTGCCTTCTTATAACCTGTTTAGCTAATGAGGTTGAACCAAACCAAACCAAACCCCTCTTTGAAAGCACTAAGGATCAGGTTCTCTGTTGGGCTATCTTGGTCTCTCTCTCTTGCAGCTGAGAGTCTGGCCCTAAGCCTCAAAACACCTCAGCAATACAGATGAGTTTTATTGTTCCCACTGAGAAATCTGAAGTGCACAAAGGTGAACGAAGTGATACTACTATGGTCTAACAACAAGAAAGGGGAAAGCATGGAATAAAAATAGGCAGTGCTGGGGCTCAAGTCCTTTGATGTGTATATTAGACTAGCATCTTTGGAATGGGAAAACACATGGTACTTGAAGACCAATATTCAACTTTGTAAACAAAACCACAGTAAAAATCAGCTAGCAAACCACAGTTGAGAGACACTGTGTGAAATCCTACAGTTAAATGAAAGGCGTTACATTGCAGACTTCACACAAGGATGGCTCATTGGTTCAAAGAAAGGTCAAGATTCACTTTGAGGCCTGAGAAAAAGTCCAGAATGACTTCTATTCTCTCCACCTCTTTGGGTAGTGAACATATTATGAAGTGTTGTATATTCGTTCAAGCTCTTTTCATAAATGGATTGACTAGCTGATCCTTTGCATTGCTACTCAAGATCCATCAGGTGGCAGCTTTCTATCTTCCTGATCCACAATGGATTCCTAATGATAAACAGATGATCCCCCAACCCCTGCCTCCTGCATACACAGTGGTATTTCTCTGCATACAGCCGGTCCCAGTGAATACGTTGGACTTTTTAAATGCCTGCAGTGTTTTCCTCTGAATATGACACCCAAATGAGAAGCCTTGCAGAAGTTTACAATCCATGCTACCTAGAGGGTGTCAGGTCAGGTCTGAGACTGCTGGGGAAAGAGGGACAATTTAAGAATACATAAAATTCTATTTGAAGATTTAAGACCTCTATTCTGAGCCAAGGAATGCCCCATAAAAGCAGGCACTGCCATGCCAGTTTTCACATGGAAAGACCATTGCATGAGGTCAATTGGTTTTGATGTTCATCACAAATCATTCAAGATTGTGGAGCATCAAAACCCTGTTTGTAACAGACAGCAGAGAAGCAACCTAAGAAAAAAACAAAAAAGAATTAGACAGCCGAGGGCTCCACTTCAGAGCTCAGGTATATAATAATGATAATAAGAATACCAATTCCCTTTCGGCAGCTCACTCTTGTCTTCTTTTCCAAAGGAAACCCTCATGGGCAAGGCCAGCTCTGCAAAAAGGAGGCTGACAAACACTCATGCCAAATAAAAAGTGGATGTTAGTCGAGTAAGCGCATGAATGGCTGGCAGCCAGGACTCCGGCGGTCTACTCCCAGGTTTACTAGTCGCTTCTGGTAATATCTGGGACAAGCCACTTCCCATTACCATGCTTCATCTTCTTCCTTTGTACAGTGGAAACAATATTAGCCACTGATGTGAATGGGTTTTTATTTGAACAAACAGTTGGGGAATGGCTGTTTTTCATACTAATGTGTGTACTCACATGGGAACAATGGAATCTTTATGCAAACAAGAATATTCACTATTTATTATTCATTATTTGCTGTTTGTAATTTGTTATTCATTAAAGTTTCAGTCAGCCAACACCAGTGTGGATGCAACAACATGCGAGTGAGGTGAGAAATCACTTGCTGCCAGTAGCCGAAATAAACAGTTCACAAAAACTGCACAGACTAAAAAATGAAACAACAAACGATTTTGCAAACGCATGAGAATAACTAAATACGTGGGTCACCACCAGGAAGTTTAGGTGCCATATACCACTCACCATCCCACTCATTTTGCACAGAGTTTCTGCAGCATGCCTCAGGTTGAGTCCTGTGTACATAATGGGTATGGTACATGCTTCCTCTGGTTAAGCGTCCGCCTAAAATTAAATTGGAGAACTGGGGCTTGAGTCCTGAGTTCCAAAGTCAGTAAGAAGCCCTTCTGTTTTAGGTTCCTTAAGGATGTATAGATGTAACTGTGTTTAATCAGCATTACAAGCAGCTTGGGGTTAGATGTAGGAAGGTATCATATTGGATCCAATGTCTATTTATCCTCCTCAGACTGAATTAATAATTCATTTCCTCATGTAATTAATCACTGCTGATATTACAATAATTCAGAAGTGACAAAAATGAAGTGCAAGAAACAGATTTGCCTAGGACTTTCCCCACATATTCCCCATACTTTCCTGTGATCCATCATCTTTTCATCTTAAAAAGATTGATTATATATTTCTGTATCCTACTTCCTTGTAAACAGGTGGAGCAGAAAGTGGTGTTACACATAGGGTATGTCTACACGTGCATTTAAGTGTGCCTAAATGTAATGCACATTAGCTTAATGTGCATTAAGGCGATTTAGGCTCCCATCTACACATGCACACATTAAAGTGCACTAATGCAAGTCAGTCCATACACAGCATTAATGTATTAACATGCCTACACGTGTGTTAATGTGCTTTAGCTATTCGTGCCTAAATTTGATGCCTGCTTTTGCATGCTTTGAATAAGCTTCTAGAGTCTGATCTAGACTATCTGACTCCTTTAGAGTCTGAGGAATTGGGCTAGATGTTCTCAAAAGAATATTTTCACTCAAGTTTCTGGTCCCTCCATTTCACCTGATCCTATCAAGAAACCAACAGTGAATACACCCCCTCCCCCCCACCGTCCCCTCTATATACCCTTAGCAAATTTGAACTGAGATTTAAAAGGAATCTATTGCATGTCTTGTCAACATCTGTTTCTATATAAATAAAAAGAAAAAACAAGTGTTGAAAGCTGTTATTTCTTGCTGATGTCCCTGGAAAGGGCAGTGTTTCATTCTCTACTGAGCATACAGGGGTCTGGAAGCAAAAAGGTAAGCACAGGGATCTCTTGGGTCATACTCAGGTCCAGATGTCTTGAGAGTGAAAGAAAAAGGCAGCAAAAAAAAACCCAAACCACTACCTGTTTATATAACAAGCTTCTCCTGCTATTTACTCTCTGGCTTCTGAACCCACCCTCTTCAGTGCTCCTGGCATAAATAACGATTTAAATCACTTTCATTAACAAATAATATAAAAAATAAGGTGACCATATGTCCAGGTGTAGCTGGGACAGTCCTGGATTTCAGAGACCGGTCTATTGAGAATTGTAATGGGTGTCCTGGAAACACAAGGGCATGGGGCACAGTCTGGATGGGAGTTGGAGCAGCGCAGAACACCTTGCAGGCGAGCAGGCAGGTAAAGCCTGCGTTCAAAAGCTTGTCTAACATCCCGACCATGCAGGTGGTCCAATGAAAGATATCCTTGCCTCTCTCATAATTCCTGTACCATTGTGTCCACAACATCCACAACTCTAACACTACCCTAGACAAGGAAAGAAGTCACAGTAGGGCCTGAAAAATCAAGACAGCAGTCTGAGGGATTACACTTGTATGAGACTAGTTTCAATGAGCTCCATCATATTTATTTAAACTTCCTCTTCCAACATCTCCCCCAGGCACCACTTGCATATTTTAGCATTCAGGTTTCTGGCAGCTACGCTCTGTCATTGAGTGTCTGGGTTATGATCAGATCCTGTGTGGTGCTGGTTAGCGATGAAAGAGGAGGTGTAGTTGGCATATGTGCCTCACACATAGGCTTGCATGCAAGCACACACACACATACACACAGACAAATCCTTTGGCATAACTCCCAGCCTCCACCTCTTCATAGACAATAGACATACATATAACTAATCTGTCTTAATGTCAGTGCAAGTGGCAAAAACGATAGTAAATTGATGATTATGGTCCCCCAGTGTCAACAGAAAAAAAAAAAACGCATTCCACAGCCGTGTACATTGTGTTTACAGAAAATTACAGTCTCATCAGACGATCCCCCAGCTTCCCAGACCTAACAGGATGCAAGTATAACATTACCAGTAGCATCCATTATATCCTAAACATTCATTATCACAACCCCAAGACAATGCTGGACAGCTTACATGCTAGATACTATAAAAGTCTTTGATTACTGCAAGAACTGCCTGCATAGACTCAAAGGGTAACCCCTTACTACCGGTGTTGACTGGTAATTAAGCAACTGGGGTCATTCCCTGCCCTGGCCATCTTGAGAAAGGCGATCCAGTAATGCGAGCAGAACACTTACGGTTACTGCTCTTATTGCTGCTTCGTGCTCACTGAATTGTTGAGTACCTTTGTGTAAGGCGTCTGAAGTGGCATTTCCACTGCTCAGTATCCTCACCTGGGGGTAAGATTTCCCCTGCTCCTCCAACAGTGCTCAGCAACAAACAGCTCCTATCATGACTCTTAGGTTCAGATCCTTAACAGAGCTCAGCCCAATCGCCACCCAGCATGTGGAGCTTTGCTGAAAAATCAGCAACTCATTTTGGTGCCCGAGATGGGAGCTGAGGTTGTTTGAAATGCTTGCCCATAATCATATCGCTGTTATTCATTTTACCCATTTATCATGGTCTTTTGGAGCCTTTGCTAATGTCTGTCAAGTGCTTTTATAATCATAGAATAAGGACCCTTTGGAAATGTAAATTACTTTTATCTGCCTTGCTGTTTTGGCTAAAAGGTTTGGGAAAAAAATCAGAAATCAAAAAAATACTTATGGAAACTTAAACTGCTTTCCCCTTAGCCAACTTCTCTAACAATGAGAATGACTCTGATATGTATTGCAGTAATTTGCTTCCTTACTTGGAATATTGAGACGAATCCTTTAAGCAAACATGCGACTAGAGCAAACTTGAACTTTGTTTCCAGTTGGAAGCTGAACTTAATAAAAGAGTTAATGTCTGAATTTGCTGGCTAGTTTCCCTAGGGTGGTGCTTTCATATCATCTCTACCCTCCACCCCCTGCCATGTGAGCTATACAAGTGGCATTTCAGCATTCTCTCTTTCTGTACAACAGTGCCATCTGGTAATAGATATCAAGACTCCCAGTGACATTTATACCTTTTTTTTTTTCAGTCTAGCATTATTGTTCAAGGAGAGGAATTTACTTGGGAGACAGAGGGCAAATAGAAATAAGCTCTGCTTCTTCCCTGAATTTCCTTATATTTATTATCTCCTGGCTCAGCAATGGAACGGTCAATGGATAACTTATGGTAGGGTGTCCATACAAATAAGTTTGTACTTATGTAATAAAAAGCTCGGAGCACTGGCAACTCTAATAAAACGAGAAGTAACAGTGAAGCAGAATAAAGAGGAGAAGGAGAAGAAGAACAGAGTCATTAAATCAATAACACCAGGGTCTGGCTCTGAGCTCTGCTGAAGTCAATAATATCATAAAGTTTTTTACTGACTTTAGTATAGGAAAATGTTATTAGCTGTGGCATATGATGACAAAAGAATTTAAATCTGATGGACTCACCAGGACTAGCAGAGGGATAAATGATTCTGTGATCTAGAACTTATGTAGGGAGAGGAGTTTATTTTAAAAAGAGAGCTCTCCAACTGAGAGGCAGTCAGAAGAAAGGGGTTTGCAAAAGCGGCTTGGGAAGTAGTTTCCAAGGTGGCAGTCTCTGTTTGGAAATGGGGGGCTTTCTGTTGGAAATGGTTTAGAATTGCTTCTTGTGATGGGCCAGGAAATACGGGAGAGTTGCAGAGAATCTGGTATCTTCTCATGTAAAAAGCTCTCTTAATTCCAGTTTAGCCAAATACCTAAAAGGATTCTTTCCATCACCAGTAGTTTGTCTTATTAATGAATCTGTGAAAACTTGTGGTCTATATATTTTCTTTTCTACGGCGCTACAAGTAATCACCCTGTAGATCACTACTTTTTCCTTTTGTTCAATCTTGTAAGCTCTTTCCAAGGCTTGGGTATATCTTTAGCAGATGCTAGTTTTCCCCAAGAATGACTTCTTAGTATAGTCCAGGACAGGTCAGAACACCTGGACCCCGCATCATGTTAAGAAGGGATCTTTTAGAAGCTGTAGACTTGTTCCCACTACTTCCTGCAGTATGAACAGGATATCACTTTGGAATAGATGGGAGATGTGACTTATGAGGAAAGACTGAGGGAACTGGGCTTATTTAGTCTAGAGAAGAGTAGACTGAGAGGGGACTTAATAGCAGCCTTCAACTATGTGAAGCGGGGGTTCAAAAGAGGATGGAGCTGGACTGTTCTCAGTGGTGGCAGATGAGAGAACAAGGAGCAGTGGGCTCAAGTTGCAGCAAGGGAAGTTGAGGTTAGATATTAGGAAATCTTTCCCAGCAGGAGCATAGTAAAATACTGGAACAGGTTACCCAGAGGTGGTAGAAGCTCCACCCTTGGAGGTTTCCAAAACCTGGCTAGACAAAGCCTTGGCTGGGATGATCTAGTTGGGGATGGTCCTGCTTTTAACAGGGGTTTGGACTAGATGTGACCTCCTGAGGTCCCTGCTAACCCTAACTTTCTGTGAGTCTGCATACAACTAGGATGAATGACCTGGTTGTGACCCTGTTGCACATCCTTGACCATGGATCTGGATTCCTCACAGGCTCAGGTACTTGGCTACTCCACACTCAAGACTGCTAACACCCCATTCATTATAAGTGCTTGTAGAAAGACTGAGAGAGAAGGGGCACAAAACACTAGTGTTTTCCCAATTGAGGAAAAGACAGACTATCACAGAGCACATTTTATCTCCAAGTCCTTTCTAAATCAGGAATATTAGGATCATAGGACAGTATGGATGGAAGGTTCCTTGTGTGCTCATTTAGTCCAGCCCCTGCTCAAGACAGGATCACCCCTGACTAAACTATCCCAGCCAAGTCTCTGTCCAACCTGCTCTTGAAAATGGCCAGGAATGGCGAGTCTACAACTTCCCTGTGTAGGCCATTCCAATGCTTGGCCACCTTCCTAGTCAGCAAGTTCCTCCTAATCTCCAACATTATTTTTTTCTGAAACATTTTGAGGCCATTGCTCCCAGTCCTGTCTCCTATGGTTGCAGAGAAAAGCCCATCTCCATCCTCTCTGTAATTGCCCCTCAGATATTTGAAGGCTGTTATCAAACCCCTCCATAATCTTCTCTTCTCCAGACTAAATAACCCTTAATCTTTCCTTATAAGTCTTGTTTCCCAGGACCCTAATAATTTTTGTCACACTACGCTGAACTTTTTCCCATCTTTCAATCTGTCCAACTCTTTCCAGTCTGTCCAAATCCTTTTTGAAGTGTGGGGTCCAAAACTGGACGTAGTACTGCAGTGCTGAATAGAGTGGAAGAACCACTTCCCTTGATTTACATGCAGCATTCCTACTAACACAACCCAGTACGCTGTTGGCTTTTTTTGCAAAAAGAGCACACTATTGACTCATATTCAGTGTATGATCTGCTGTAACCCCCAGGTCCTCCTCTGCAGTATTGCAGCCTAACCAGTCATTCTCCAATTTGTATTTGTGCATGCAGTTATTCATTACCAAGTGTAGGAGTTTGCACTTGTCCTTGCTGAATCTCATCTAATTGATCACAGCCATTTTGCCAGTCTATCCAGGTCATTCTGGACCTAGCGCTGCACTGGTGAAACAGTGATCCATGTAGGGGAACAAGAGAATAGGAGTAATGTGTTTCAAAATAACAAAGACTACTCTGTATTTTTTTGCTCATCACCCAAGTAAGTGGTGTTAGCATAATCTAAAGAGCAGGGAACAGAGTGGTGGTCTTGACCCCAGCTGGAATCCAGCAACTTTAGTTCTAAGCACTGTCCCAGGGTTTGGTGCACGACAGGCTGATTTGGGGGCAAAAGGCTAGCCCGTTGATTGCAGGGGGTAAGGCTATCTGGACCCTGCTTTTCCGTTTCCAAGGGCTGAGTGCTCTGGGGGACTGCAAGGTGTCTGGTTCAGACTACTGCTTTAAAAAAAAGATTTGCCCTTTGGGAGGTGAGAGCATGTGGGAAGGGATGCCTGGAGCCCTGCTTCTGCGCTGCTAAGGACCTGGGCATTCAAACCAAAATCTCCACCACTTTTAAACAGCATTTTCCCTCAGATGGTGGACTTGTCTATCCCAGAATGTAGTTATATGCATCTGTAGTCAGATACATATGTATGTAATCATATACATCATGGCACCTGTGTGGGTGAAACCAGGTAAAAGCTATGCACCAGAATGAATGATCACTGCAAAAGAATAAAGGTCAGAGACACTAGCACACAGATAGTTTCATAGTTTCATAGTTTTAGGGTCGGAAGGTATCCAGCCTCTTCTTAAAGATCCCCAGGGTAGGGGCCAGCACCACCTCCCTTGGAAGTTGGTTCCAGCTCCTAGCCGCCCTGACTGTGAAGTAGTTTTTTCGGATGTCCAATCTGTACCTCCTCTCCATCAACTTGTGCCCATTATTCCTTGTTATGCCAGCAGGGGCTAGGGGAAACAGCGTCTCCCCCAAACCCTTCTGGTTCCCCCTAGTGAGTTTATAGACGGTCACCAGGTCCCCCCTCAGCCTTCTCTTGTGGAGGCTGAATAGGTTCAAGTCCCGCAGTCTCTCACTGTAGGGTCTGCCCTGTTGTCCCCGGATCATGCGGGTGGCCCTCCTCTGGACCCTCTCCATGTTGTCCACATCCCTCCTGAAATGGGGCGCACAGAACTGGACACAATACTCCAGCTGCGGCCTGACCAGCGTCGCATAGAGGGGGAGGATCACCTCCCTGGCTCTACTCGAGATGCACCTGTGGATGCACGACAAGGTCCGGTTAGCCCTGCCAACCATGACCTCGCATTGTCGGCCCATGTTCATCTTGGAGTCAATAATGACACCAAGATCCCTTTCCGCCTCCGTGCTCTCAAGTAGGGAGCTCCCCATCTTATAAGTGTGCTGCTGGTTCCTACTACCCAAGTGCAGCACCCTGCACTTGTCCGTATTGAAACGCATCCTGTTCCTGTCTGCCCACCCCTGTAACCTATCCAGATCCTTCTGCAATCTCTCTCTCCCTGCTAGCGTGCTCACCTCCCCCCAAATTTTGGTGTCATCAGCGAATTTAAACAGGTTGCTCTCCACCCCAACATCAAGATCGCTGATGAAGACATTGAACAGCGCAGGGCCCAGGACCGAGCCCTGAGGGACTCCACTACCCACCTCCCCCCAAGTCGAATATGATCCATCCACCACCACCCTCTGAGTGCGACCCTTCAGCCAATCTGCAATCCATCTGACCGTGTAGGCATCTATGCCACAGTCGCCTAGTTTATTAATTAGGATGGGGTGAGAGACGGTGTCAAAGGCCTTGCTGAAGTCCAGAAAGACTACATCCACCGCGACACCTGCATCCATGGCCTTTGTGACCTGATCATAAAAGGCAATCAGGTTGGTCTGACATGATCTCCCCCTAATAAATCCATGCTGATTGCCCCTGAGCATCATCTCGGATGCCGGCCCATCACAAATGTGCTCCTTGATGATCTTCTCAAAGAGCTTCCCCAGGATTGAGGTAAGACTGACGGGCCTATAATTGCCCGGGTCCTCCCTTTTCCCTTTTTTGAAGATGGGGACCACATTAGCTACCTTCCAATCGTCTGGCACCTGGCCCAAGCACCACGATCGCTCGTAGAGCCGTGCCAGGGGCCCTGCAATAACCCCAGCCAGCTCCCTCAGCACCCTGGGGTGGAGAGCATCCGGACCCGCTGACTTGAACGCGTCCAGCCCCTCCAGAAGCTCTCTAACCCGGTCCTCCCCAACCTGAGGTCTGAAGGCGATCCCCTCGCGTCCGGCTTCTATCACAGCAGGGAAGTCCCGGTCCCTGCACAAGAAAACGGAGGTGAAGAATTGGTTAAAGAGGTCCGCTTTATCCTCTGACGCAACCACCAGATTGCCCCGCATATCCTGCAGGGGCCCCACATTACCCGGCGCCTTCTTCATCCTCCCAATATATTTGAAAAAGGACTTTTTGTTATCCTTAATCCTGGACGCTAATCCGAGCTCTATCTCCGCCTTGGCCTTCCTAACAGCCCGCCTGCAGGCCCGAGCAGAGGAGGTATACTCCTCTTTGGAGATTACACCCCCCTTCCACCGGGCGTACGCCACCCTTTTGGCAAGCAGGCATTCCCGGACACCCTTGGTGAGCCAGGGGGGCTTTTGGACACTCCTGCCCGCCTTGCTTCTTGTCGGGATGGACACCCCTTGGGCCCCGAGTATCGTTTCCTTAAGGAACGACCACTCCTCTTGGACGCTGAGTTCCTCTGCCCTCAAGGACCCCAGTTCCTCTCCCACTAATCTCCTCATCTCACTGAAGTTGGCCCTCCTGAAGTCTAGGGCTACCACCTTGCTGCGGGCCCTTGACACTCTACGCTGGATGGTGAATTCCAGCACGCGATGATCACTATTGCCCAGGTGGTCAAGAACCTGGAGGCCTCTTACCAGGTCGTCGCCTGCGGCCAGGACCAGGTCCAGCAGGGCATCTCCTCTGGTGGGACTGTGCACCTCCTGAATCAAGTGGAGGTCCTGCAACTCGGCCAAGAACCTCCTGGAGCGGTCCGTCCCGGCTGACTGCTCCTCCCAGCATATGTCCGGGTAATTAAAATCGCCCATGACAACTACATCCCTTGCTTTTAGTGTCTCCGCAAGCTGGCCTGAAAATTCCCTGTCCAGCTCCTCCTCTTGATTGGGGGGTCTGTAATAGACCCCCACCGTCAAATCCCTCTCGCCTTGCCCCCCCTGGATCTTGACCCAGAGCACTTCAGCTTGCCCTTCCCCTGACCCCATTCTGCTGGCCATTTACTACTCAATCTCAGAGTATTATGTGTTCAAAATAAATCTGCCCACACCCTTAGAAGATGAGTTTAGGATGGGGATTCATTAATTAACATTAAATACCAGGGATTTAACATAGACAATGACTTCCTGTCCCATTATGATCTACCTGATGCTCTCTAACCGCTGGTAATGACCCTCCTAAACAATCGTATTTTTCTACTATGAGGTCTTTTATACATCTCTCCTGCCTGTTGGCTACCTGTCCATTTTTCTTATGTCTTATTTTTATTTACATAGGAAATTTTACATAAGTATTTGTTCCATCTGCTACTTAACTCTGCTGTGTCTGTTTCTCTCCCAGAGGCCTGAGGAAGCATAGTATCTTACCCAAAAGCTTGCCTATGTCTATCCTAACCATGTGGTTGGTCCAATACAAGTGATCACCAACAAGAACTCTTTCCTCAGAAAATAGTTGTCAGTTAATGCATGACCTGAAAGTCCTCATATACTCCTGTAATGAGAGCAAAACACCAACAAGAACCAAGAAGGCACTGAACAGGATGGGGAAAAAAGGGAAACTATAATGGAAAACCTAATTGAAGGAAAGGCTCAAGTAACAAAGGCAGCAGTAGGTTGGGGCTGCAGTATGCTGGTAAAACAGTACATCAGGAAGACTTTGCTCAGCACTTGTCCATGCTATATATGCCTCTACCTAGTGCAATCAATCCTATTAACTCCACAGTCACCCGAAAAGTTCATAATGAGACTACCTGAAAGTCTGGATGATTGAAAAGAAATGACTTTTTTTCCCCCCGCTCAACAGAACAAGTCTCTGAACTTGCAGGATGACAGTAACTTTCTGTGAGAATTAAAGTAGTTACTGCAAGAAGATTGACAGCAACAGTTCTCCTGGCAAGTGTGAAATCTAGAGCAGCATTAACGAGGACTGGGACAGGAGACATTGGGAGAAAGATCTCAATAAGGGACCCTGAACGAATATAAATCTACACCACTGATAACATAAGAGCTGATTTTTTCCAGGGGTGTAAAACGGAAAAATAAAAGATCAGAAATCATTCAATCGCAAACTAAAAAGTAAAAAACTGGAGTGCCTTTTCCTTTCTTCTATTCCAAGATAGTAAAAAGACCACAGTCCTAAAAAAGTGGGGAATTTCACTAATTCTACACAGAACAGCGGAAGGGTGTAGATGGAAAGGGGCAGAAATGCCTGTAATTAGTAATAACACAAACTGATTGCAGTTAGAGGTTTGCTGACTTTATGGACAAATAACTCATTCGTAAGGAAGGATGTACTGAGAGATGGTTTTCTTTAAGCACCAGTTGTGTGGTCAGTGGTAGTTTATCATATGTTGTAATACCCAAAAAGAAATGTGGTTCTTATT
>NW_005842687.1:186853-190519 GCF_000455745.1 Alligator sinensis | reverse complement strand
GGGGGAGTCCCAAACATCTTTCATCAGAGGGGAGAAAGGTACAGTGAGAACAATGGGAGCAGCTGGGTGCTGTAACTTTTGCAATTTGCCCACTAAGACTCTTTCTGCCACAGTTCTCCAACTGTGAAATGGGAATCACCTCTCTTTCCTCCTCACCTTTGCCTTGCTATTCAGACTGGAAGCTTTTTGTCTCTTCACTGTGTGTTTGCACAATCTGCAACAGAACAGGGCCCCAATTTGGGGGCCTTTAGATGTTACTGAAATACAGATAATTAAGAACAGAACTCCTTAATACAAGGCTTTGTAAGATGCAGACATCCCTGAATGGTCTCAGGTGCTGTCAGGCCATATCAAACCACTTCACTCTAAATCAATTATAACAGAGTTACTTTTCAGAAAAGGGAGGGATTTCATAATGATCACCTCCTGGTTCAGCTTGGAGCATTAAGTGTGATTATATTTTCTGGTTTCACTTGCATGGATGTCGAGGAGCCACTCTACTTAAATCTATCAGCTGGGAGATCCGAATGCAGCTTCTGTGTCCTTAGAGGTGGGCTCAACTCAACTCAACTGTCCCTTCAAAGCTATATTTAAGTAATACTGCTCTGACTTACTGGTTTTATCTTCTTGCAACTTAACTAAAAAGTCCTTGCTTCAGGATTTGTGCCTGAATGAATCAGGTTTTTTACAGTAGAGTTCACATTTTAATTAAGTTGTACTCAACACCGCCTCTCTGCCTTCCTTAACACTCTTGGGCAAAAAGACAGTCATAGGATTTCATCTTTTACTCTTAAAACCACCAAGGGTATTGTGCTTCAGTACAGGACTTTGTATTGACAACGGTCATTCTCGCATCTTGCTTATTGAATACAAGTGTCACAAATTATACAGATCCCTATTGTCATAAATAAATGTATGAAGTAGGATGCCAAAGCCATGCATTCTGGAAATATTAGGAAAAAAAACTCTTTCTTTACATCTTGCTGTGTTACTCTGGTTATTAGACATCAGTTGCTTATGGAGGTTTTGGGACAGTCTTTTGCCTGTACTGAAATACCTGCCAAACACTGTGATCTGGCAGTGTCTTCATGCAAAAATGTTCTCATGCTGTCAGGTTCGGTTCCCCGTTTCTCCCTATATCCATTCCTTCCAGAAAGTTTACAAGCTAGGATCCTGATGGTGTAAAACAGGTGGATCTGAATCATCTATACTACCTGTTTGCAGAGAACCTAGCAAAATGGGATTCTGATGTTTACTTTGCATAAGCCTTAGGAATAAGACTCAGGCTTTACAGGTTGAAATCTCTACTCTGCCACAGATTCCCTGTGGGATTTCTAGCCGTTAAATCTCTCTGTCTTTCCATTCCCCACCAATAATACTGAGATAACAGCACTTCCTTTTGTCAGGCTATTTTGTTTGATTTAACCTTTTTGGGCCATGGACTGGTTCTTATGATGTGTATATATTGCACCTGACATAATATGGCTCTGACCTTCTTTGGGGTCCCCAAGCATTACTAATACAACAACGTAAATAGTAGTAATGCTATCATCTGAGGAATAAGACTATCCCAAATAATTAACACAGTCGTTTATTAAAATGCCATTTCGGCTAAGCAAGGTGTAAGACGAGAATGCAATAAGTCTTTGGACCAAGCTTTATATCTATTTCCCTGCACCACTCTAAACACCTTTAAAAAAAAGGAAACATGTAAAGGAAGGAAGAAAAAAAAAGCAAGGCTTCATTTTTACACAGCTCTGAAAATTATAGCACAGCTAATAAAATGAGGGTGTCCTACACACACTCCAATATTGTATAAATCATGAATAATACATCAGGCAAAAATGAGAAACTGCGATGGAATCAAACCTATATGGAAATAAATAAAACATAGCAGCAGAGCAGCAATCATGTTAGCTCTGTTGATAAAATGTGTGTTTGTGTTTGGGGAGGGGGAGGGGACCTCTCCAGTAAATGATTGTAAATGCATTAATAATAATAACGGGACCTATGTGGCGTGCTAGGAAAAGTGGTAATTAACAAATAAGCATTCAGATCACTGAGACCATTTGGAACAGCAAGAATTAAAGTTGGAAAATTAATGAAACAACAACATAAAGGTAATGAATGTGTTCATAAGAGGTGTGAGTTTAAGGCCCAGGCGTTGCTGAACAGACCTGAACTGCATATGATAACTGCATGGCCTCTTTATCAAAGGAATCAGGAGCAGCCTCAGGTCCCTCATAGGCAAGTCACTTAGTGTCTCTATGCCTCAGTTCAGGGAAATGGACACAGTGGGATTTTCTTATCTCATTCCTTGTCCGCCTCACCTATTTAGACTGTCCTTTCCTGGGGTTTGAACCATCTCAGTGCTTAGTACAATGTAGCCGTATTCCCAGTTCTGGGCTTGTAGCATTATTGCAATCCATATAATGATGGCGAGAAGCATAATGTCGAGCAGCTGGCTAACTGACAGAATGGAGTGGATCCTGTTCCTTACGTTTTCCTTTATAGTAACTTGTCTTGATTTACCAGTAGAAGTTACCCCCCTGGTCAAATCCATTGCCGTTTACTGCCATGTCTCACATCAGCTGGTCCAGTGCACAGGTCTTTTTGGTCTCTTTCCCAGGCTTGAAGAAATAGTTTAGCATCATTAATTAAGAGCAATCATTCTCTCACACACTATCTCCTTTGTTTAGGTGTATCCTTCTGCTTTTTATTGTGCTGCCTTTCCTACCACCTTGGGCATCCTTTAATGCATTTCCTTAAATTCCACCCAGGAAATCCTTCCTCAGATCTTGTCGCCTTTGACAAATCTCCTGCTCCCACACTACTACTAGCCTGTGTCTTGTCTCCTGGCCAAGAGATACATATTTTAACCAGCCTGTTGCCAAAGCACGTCCTTGAAGTGTGCTGAGTGATGCTAAGGCACATCAGTTTAAGTGTAAGTTGAAGATCCTCGACTCCTTGCAAGGCTTGTACCTACAAACCTGATTTACAGTACCACCCCCAGATCATGGTAAAACCAACAGGAGCTGCCAGTGGTCAGTGTCACGACCCAGTGATTTTTGTGCCTCGGCACTATGGAATTTCCTGGCCACATGAGAGCTCCTTTGCATGGCAGAGTGTTCTGCTGCAATTGAGAACCCACGTATAGGAGAGTTCCCGCCAATTTGCAGTTTCCTTTGCAGGATGCATTTCTTCTTTGCAGCACAGAAATGCACGGTGCAATTCGAATGTAAATTTGTGCCCTGCTATTGGCCAGTGCTAAATTATTCACACGTGGCAGCTAGTAATTGGCTCGCTGGCCGTTTAAAATTCCGCGCGACTTCCGCCCAAGTCGAAGAGCTTTGAGCACGCTGCAGAGTGCCTCTGAAGTTATCTGACTTGCGGCTGCCGATCGATAGACTGATCACCTATCGATCTTTCTTCCCGTCGCCGAGCGCAATCCCAGACGTACCCCTTTTCCCGCCGGCTTGATTTACGGATGGATTCACTGGCTTGGGCCCTGCCAGCTGGAACAACTCGTGTGGTTGTTCCGACGACCGGACCACCTGCGTCGTGATTGCAAGCAGCGTGAGTAAAGTTTTTTATAACCAATAAGTTGTGTCTGCCTCGCCATTCACCAGCCCGCCCTGACGTACGAGTGTAACTCAAGGCAGCCCT
>NW_005842687.1:163847-181186 GCF_000455745.1 Alligator sinensis | reverse complement strand
GTTATCTGACTTGCGGCTGCCGATCGATAGACTGATCACCTATCGATCTTTCTTCCCGTCGCTGAGCGCAATCCCAGACGTACCCCTTTCCCTGCCGGCTTCGAATTGCGGACGGATTAACTGGCTTGGGCCCCGCCAGCTGGAACAACTCGCG
Organism: Alligator sinensis; assembly: GCF_000455745.1. NCBI lineage: Eukaryota > Metazoa > Chordata > Crocodylia > Alligatoridae > Alligator > Alligator sinensis. Next base: position 181,032 of record NW_005842687.1, on the reverse strand, counting down.
TGGTTGTTCAGACAACCGGACCACCTGAGTCGTGATTGCAAGCGACGTGAGTAAAGTTTTTTGCAACCAATAAGTTGTGTCTGCCTCTCCGTTCACCAGCCCGCCCTAACGTACGACCAATTTCTAATGCAACTCGAGTCGGCTCTGGCCGTCCGAGACAGTCAGGACCCCTAAAAATCCCATAAAAATGATTACCCTATGAAAGGGACAACCCAAACATCTACAGAGGACATTAATGATTACATTACCCATTACTGTACTTCCTAGACCGCTTTAGCACCAGGCAAAAGAACCAGAAGTATTGCTCAATGCAAGCAGAGCTGAACATCACTATCCAAAATCTGCATCCCCCTGATAAGTGGCAGAGTTTCGTGGCTAGGCTGATGGCCAAGGAGTGGGCTCAGGGCTATTCATTTCCATGGTGAACACAATGGGGAGATGGCACAAGTCGTCCATCTAAATAGCACACATGACTGAGGAAGGTACTGGGAAAACTGGAAGGAGTTTCAAAAGAGTAGAAGAAAACAACGTTTGGGGGCTGGGAAGCAGATTTCAGGGAAAAGGCTGGGAAGTACTAAAACATGCATATATTGATGCTTCATCGATGTAAGAGAGGTGGTGGGCAACTCTTCACTGGTATTTAAAGGACTGGACTGGATTAAAAAACGACTTGTTTAGATTAGTCCAAACATTGGCCAGGATGAACCTGCTCCAAACCCGATTGAAGTCAAAATCTTTCCTTTTCTGATCATACCTGTGATTAGGAGCAATGGATTGAAACTTAAGAGAGAAATCCAAGCCAAATATGAGGGGAAAACAACTTCCTGGAAAAAAACCAAAAACAGGAGCAGGCTATGGATTTGCCTCCCAAGGGAAATGAATGATAACCTCATCACTTGGGGGTCTTTAACATAGATTAGCCTGAAAAAAATACTGTAAGGAACATCAGAACACATACATTGTGTATCAGGGGATTGGTAAGTCTCACCCTTTACATTAAGGGTTTTTTTTCTTCGTTCCCCCCCACCCCTGCCATCCCCACACACCCCTCTTCTTTCTGCTGTAATGGAACAGAGCTCTATGCAAAACAGGCAGCTTTGGTGGTTTTGAACTGTGAAGTACATATCAGCGAAGCTCAGCAGAACTAAAGCACAAAGGAACCATCATGCATGTTTAATGGAACTCCAAAGAAAACATTCAAGGACAAAGGCTCCATTGCTAACAATTCCCCTTTAATGATTCTTGTGTTTCAGAGTAAATCTCTTACCCCTAAGATTACTATTAACATTTTATGTAAATTGGATGCATCTTTCTTTTTTTTTCTCTTCTTTTCTTTTTTTTTTTTTAAAGATTCAGAGTAATCTATGCATATCTTTATATTACTTTTCAGAGCCATTAGCCAAGATGAGTTCATATTTTTATTCCCTTTGCTGGCTGAATGTATTTTATTTCTTTGGGGTGGCAGCTTTTATTATTAAAGTCAGTAAAACTGGATGCATCCCATTACCCTTTCTTCCTCTCCTCCCCTCCCCCAGCTTCACAACCAAAGTTTGGATTTCAATTGGGTGGCAAACATTTTCCTTTCCCTTCCTCACATATTTTTCTGAAATAAAACTCATCTGAGCAGAATAGTTCTCTTCTTAACCTTAAACCCACTACCAACGTCACCACCAAACCCATAAGACCTATGGCCCAAGTGTGTGCTCTTAATATTTCAGAGAGGTTTTAGCTTATTAAGGACAAGGTTAAGAAGGTGATTTGATCACTGCCTATAAGCACCAACAGGGGGAATAAAAATTTGATAACAGAGAGCTCTTCAATGTGGCAGTCAAAAGATACAGAAAAAAATGCAATAGCTGGATGTGGAAGCTGGAGAAATGTAGACGAGAAATAACAACCAATTTAAAATGGAGGTAATTAATCTTTGGAACAGCTTTCCAAGGGTTATAGTGAATTTCCCAGCACTGGAAATTTTTTAAACAAGATCTGCTGGGTGTTCTTTTTTCCCCCCAAAAGATATGCTCTAGTTCAGCCATGGCTATTGGATTTGAAGCAGGAATTGATTCAGGGAAGTCCTATGGTCTGCGATATCTCAGAGGTCCCTTCTGGCCTTAAGATCTATCATCGAGGAGAATTCTCTGCAAGCTGATGTGAAAAGCAAATCTCCTAAGAAATGTAGGGAGCTGACACATACGGAAAGAAAAATGACTGTCTTGTCATTAAGCCATTAAATCTATGTCTCCCAATTCCCAGTCCAATTCCTGCTTATGATGCAGACTTACTGCATGACCTTAACGTGGCCACATAGGGCATGATCCAAAACTTATTCAAGTCACAGAGAATCTGGAGTTCAATTTGTTTCTTCATTAGGCCCTTTATGCCACTATAGCCTCAGTTTCCCCCTTTTTCGCTGAGGATGCTACCCACCTTTCAGCTCGTCTAGATTCCAGGCTCTCCGAGGCAGGAATCGCCTCTCAGTTGATATAAAGTGCCAAGTATAATGGGGTGCTGATTTTGTTTGAGGCATGTAGGCATCACCATAATATAAATAATGATTATCACCATCCTCATCCTCATTATAACTGGGAAGAACGAATTCTTTATGCTTAAATAGCTACAGCACTGGTCAATAAAAGAATGTAGTAAATAAAAGCAGCTGATTTTCACTTGACCCATTTACAGACTCCATTTGGTTAGAAAGCAAAACAAAGACTGTTTATCAAGCTCCTTCTAAGAAAAAAATAATAATAATACGCTCAACCAAAGTCTGACTCAAAGGTCAGTGCCACAGCACCTTCAGCTGCATAACAGCAATCAGATGCATTTGTACTCAGGCTGTCCTTCCATGGAGGTCTCTGGAAGCTATAAGGAAACATTTATAAATATTAAAAAGAAGTTGAATGTGGAAGCAGGCAGGGGCTCTTTAATTCAATTTTAAAATGCTGTAACCAGCCGAGCTTTCTAAGTATGAAGCAAGGGGTAGGTTCCTCTGCCAAGGAGCCAGCAGTGCTGATAGGTGCCAACTCCCTTAGTCTCAAAACTGAAATTTAGGGAATATCATAAGTTCATTCCTATCTTCAAAAGAACAAACAAAACATGTACAAAAAGAAGATGGCACCCAGGCTGCTGGGCCCTCACAAATCTCATTAAAGCTATAGAGACCTAGAGGTACTCAGCACTTTTGTGCTTCCAGCAATTATTTATTTGTATTGTAGTATAACTTTCATAGATTCACAGATGTTAGGGTTGGATGGGACTTCAGTAGGTCATCAAATCCGATACCCTGCCCTGGGCAGGAAAGAGTGCTGGGGTCAGAAGATCCCAGCTAGGGGCTTGTCCAGTCTCCTCTTGAAGACCCCCAAAGCAGGGGAGAGCACCACCTCCCTTAGAAGCCCGTTCCAGATTCTGGCAATCCTTGCTGTGAAGAAGTCCTTTCTAATGTCCAACCTAAATCTGCTCTCCGTCAATTTGTGGCCATTGTTCCTAGTTACTCCAGGGGGTGCCCTAGTAAATAGAGCATCTCCTATTCCCTGCTCCCCTTCCCTCTGGTGAACTTATAGGCAGCTGGAAGATCACCTCTCAGCCTTCTCTTGTGAAGGCTGAAGAGATCTAGGTCCCTCAGTCTCCACTTGTAGGGCCTTGCCTGCAGACCTCTGACCATACGAGAGGCCTCCTCTGAACCCTCTCGAGATTCTCCGCATCCCTCTTGAAATGCAGCGCCCAAAACTGGGCACAGTACTCCAACTGCAGCCTGACCAGTGCCGCATAAAGTGGAAGCATCACCTCCCTGGACCTGTTCGTCATGCACCTGCTAATGCATGATAGAGTGCAGTTAGCCTTGTTGATCACTTTGTCACGCTAGCAACTCATGTTCATCTTGGAGTCAACTATGATTGTGCTGGGCTGCGGAGAAGGTCGTCCCCCAGCCTGTAAATGTGTTGGTGGTTCTTTTTGCTCAGGTGCAGCACTTAGCTGTCTTTGTTGAACTGCATCCTATTTCATTCTGCCCATTTTTCCAAACTGTCCAGATCTTCCTGGATCTATTCCCTATCCTCTAGTGTGTTAACTTTGCCCCATAATTTGGTATCATCTGCGGACTTGGACAGGGTGTTCTCCACACCCTCGTCCAAGTAACTGATGAGAGCTTTGAATAGCACCAGTCCAAGGACTGAACTTTGCAGGACCCCATTGCCCACATCTTTCCAGGTCTATATCAAGCCATCCACCATCACTCTCTGGGTGCGACCCCTAAGCCAATTTGCCACCCACCTGACCGTGTAATCATCTCCATCACAGCCTGTCAGTTTATTTACAAGACCAGAATGAGATACCGTATCGAAGGCCTTCTTAAAGTCTAGGTAGATGACATCTACCTCAACTCCTGCATCTAAGCATTTTGTAACCTGGTCATAAAAAGAAATAAGGTTAGTCAGGCAGGATCTACCTGCAATGAATCTGTGCCAATTTCCTTTCAGCATTATTTCCCCAGCTGGACTCCCACAAATGTGATCCTTAATGATTTTTTTCCAGAGTTTTCCCAAGGATAGAGGTGAGACTAACTGGCCTATCGTTTCTCGGTTTCTCCCCACTCCCCTTCTTGAAAATAGGGACCACATTGGAAAGTAGGGACCACATTTCCCAGTCCTCTGGGACCTGACCGGAGCACCATGAGTGCTCAAACAGCCGTGCCACCGGCTTTGCTATGACACCGGCCAATTCCTTCAGTACCCTTGGATGCAGTTCATCTGGGCCTGCTGATTTGAACACATCCAGCCCCTCCAAGTTCCCCTTCACTAGGTCTGTGCTAACAGTTGGTGGGCCGGTGTCCCTCCTGTGTCTATCTATGATCCAATTGGGAGATTCATCTTGGTCTGTGTCTAGGAATACAGATGCAAAGAACTCATTGAAGAGTTTGGTTTTGTCCCCTCTCTCTGTCACCAAGTGCCCTAGCTTGTCCTGTGGGGGTCCTATGCTACCCTGCGCCTTCCTCTTGCTCCCTATGTACCTGAAGAAGGACTTTTTTGTTGTCCTTAATTTTTGTCACCAGCCTAAGTGCTAATCCTGCTTTGGCCTTTCTGACCCAGTCCCGGCAAGTGCGAGCCAGGGAGGTATATTCCTCCTTGGTAGCTACCTCGTTTCCACAGCCTGTATCCCTCTTTCTTTGCTCTTAGGCTTTCCTGGACTTCCCTGTTCAGCCAAGAAGGCTTCTTGCCTCCTTTGACCCCTCCTTATGCACAATGGGATTGTCTCCTTCTGTGCCCACAGGATCACTTCTTTGAGAAACAACCACCCTTCCTAGACCGCCATTTTGCCAATGCTCTTGAGCTTTAACGCCTCCCTAACTAATCTCTTGAGCACACTGAAGTTAGCCTTTCTGACGTCTAGCACTTCAGCCCTGCTGGTTAGTTCCCCCACCCTTCACCGGATAGTGAATTCAATCAATCGATGGTCACCATCCCCTAGGTTACCTTATACCTGCAGATCCCCCCCCAGGTCATCCCCTGTAGCCAGCACCAAGTCCAGCAAGGTGTTTCCCCTAGTGGGATCGTACACCTCCTGTGTTAGGCGGAGGTCCTGTACGCAGGTTAAGAACGTGAGTGGTTAGATTTGGCTGACTGCTCCTCTCAGCAGATGCCTGGGTAGTTTAGGTTACCCATGACAACCCTCTCTCTCGACTGTACAGCCTCTGAGAGCTGCCTGGAGAACTCCAGGTCTAGCTCATCCTCCTGGTGTGGTGGTCTATAGTAGACCCCCACTACCAAGTCCTTTTCCTCCCGACCCTCTTGTATCCTGACCCACAGCGCCTCAGTTTGGCCCTCCTCCGATCCCATCTTGATTACAGAGGATGTATTTTGTTTCTTAACATAGAAAGGACCCCCCCACACACACACACACACTTTTTTCCCCAACTCTATCCTGTTTGTACAGGACGCCCTTGCAGAGACCAAGGCTCTAATGTGCTAGGTGCTATATAAACGCATGCAAAAAAGCAGTCAAAAGCTTATTGTCAAAATAGGTAAGAGGAGAAAAAAAAAAAGTGTCACACAACATTTTAGAAATCTAGCTAGGAATGCAACCCAGGGCTCCAGGTTACCATTCAATGTCTGATCCACAGGACCACTCTGCCACTTGTTAAGCATTTCATATTTCAGTTATCTAAAAACACCTCTCTCCCCAGGTCATCCCAGCATATTTAAACAGGTTTTGCACAGCTAGGATTTATCCTGTTTTCACCTGCACTGGCACCAGTCACATCTGCAAAATGCATAGTAGGAACAAAAGTACCTGAGAAAATACTGAAAGCAAAAACAGAATCAGGCAGCCAGCACCCAAGCACATTAGGCAAAATGGCTGGTAAGTTGCCCAAAAAGACCAAACCCAAGTATAGATGCTACTTCCAGCGGCACGGATCTTGTTTCAGACATTGTCATTAACAAAATGATATGACATTTATCAATCCTGAATTAGCTATCACAACACAGCGCTGAATGGAAAGCTGAGTTTAGAACATAAATGCAGGATACATTTAGAAAAAGTCTGGACAAAATATATCAAGGTATACAGGAGGTTGGGAACAAAGGATGATGGATCCAAGCAGTAAACTAGTAAGTTTTTCTACGCCTAATTGTTATGGGCTGATGGTCTCAATGGGGAGTTCCTCTTAACAAATCTGCAGTGTGATACGGCCTTATGGTTCTGTGCAACAGTGCTGGGCATCACCTGCATAACGTGGAAAGTACAAATTAAAATGATGGATGGAAGAACATAACGGCAGTATAGAGACACTAAAAAGCAGAAAGGGTCCCAAGTGTAAGATGGTAGGTGGTTTCACCAGCCAGTGAATGGAACTAAATATCCAAGCATCCGTCCTTTTAAAAGTCCTTCCCTTGAGGCCTGTTTTATTATCCACAAAATGGTCACGCATAACAATAGCAAATCAGCTGAAAACACTGCCTAATAATCCTTAGACGGCTAATGGAACGGGACCCACCTAGCTTCTTGTAGCCAGTTTCCTGTTCCTTTTATAGTCTTCCCCAAGGAATCATATGATTAGCCAGCACCAGTTAACCCTTTACAAACTGAAGAGCTTTTAACCTTGTCACATAAAAAGAGACTCATGATGACCCACGGGAAACTCTGAATTCTGTTCTAAAGCTTACTGGTTGTTCCTTGCCCCGTCAGCCTCATCTTCTTTGAGACTCTGCTACCAGTGTTCTTCTAAAAACCCTTCCAAAGCTGTCCCACATTTTGACCCAAATACATCATCAGCCTACAGTGTTTCTGCTGTTCATTAGGCACACCTTAACAGAGGCAGGAAAGTCCATGACAAAAATATGTAAGGATCTTTATCAAGATGGAGGTGACAATGAAATTATTCCTAGCACAGTTCGAATGCTGTAGCTGAGCTATTTAGACTGCTTCATTTTTCTACATGTTTCCTGATCCAAAGCTCACTGATGCTAAAGGAAAGTTGCATTACCTTGAATTTAATGGCTAGTAGTTCAGGCACTAAGAACCATTCAAGAGCTAGAGGAAAGAGTGTTTAGAAAACCCAGGGTTAACAACGTTCGGATGTATTCGAGACGTGCAACCCCATGTGGTGTAATTGCATATGTTCTCTGTTTAACGACTCTGATGTTTCGGAGTGATTTAGTGCGAGTTGTGACTTCTCACATTTAATGAAGTGAAACCCTCTTGGCCCACTGCAAGATATATGCAAGGATGAGAACTCAGTAATTTACAGCATTTGTGACCTTATTACAATGTACTTTGTGCTTGACTGCTCTCCAGTCCTAACAGGGACTGTTATCAAGGGCTCTATGGAGTATGGGCCATTATCTGTAATTGGACGTGAAAGGGCTATGTCTAAAAAATAATATTAAAAATGTAATTTTGAAGAGTTTTATCTTAACTTGATAAAAAAAAAAAGGAAACAGCGAGTTGCTCTTTGAGGATCTAATATGAATCTCAATGGTGCTGATGAAACTGTCTCTTCATAATGATAAACAAATAGTACAAGCTTTGGTAGAGTGGCTTCTAAAGACAGGCTAATTATTCAGCCAGCCAGCATAACAATAAATATCCTCAGGGGGATTGTTGAACAGTTCCCAGCTTAAAATTTGTAACCTGCACCAGTGCTACGAAGAGGCTGGTACTGCAGTCCATGAACTGTTATTCAGGTGATCCAGGGTAACAGTTTGCTTCCAGCACCTTATAATAAGAAGGCTAGTTTTACAAGCTTAGCTGTTACCAAATTTGCCCATTACTTGTGGGTGTGCTCATTTATTAGGGATAGTTTCTAGGGTCTTGGTGATTCTGTCAATGTGCTGCTTGTGTTACTATACGGCAGTCAAACACAAGCACACAGGTAAACAGAATCCCTCTGAATCCGGCTGGGTGTTCAGCTGACACCCTCATGGGCCAGCATTCAGTTCATAAGGGCACGTCTGAGTCAAACTGGGTCAATCAGCCTATACAAGCTGATCCCCTTATGTGTTTCAAACTCAGCACGTCCCAATCTTTGGCCTCTTGATGATCAGACCCCACAATAATTTGGGCTTCACAGGGATCTTTAGCATAGGTAAAAGAAACGTTGCTGCAGAGCACGGGAGGAAAGAGAAGCAGAGAAGGAAAAATATACCCAATTACTACCAGTTTGACTATAAAAGTTATTTATTGCTAAGCATATGAAATATATAATAGTACTAGTAGTAATAGACATGCAAAAGAAAAACAAACACCAACAATGACAATACTACCCTGGTTTCACTAAGTATTTGGGGAAACTTAGCTCAAGCTTAACTGATACAGTTCAGGTTCAGAAGTTTATGCCTAGAAAGAAGACAGAGAACGCTGGGATCTCACCTAGTCCACGGTACTCAGGCTGCAACGCTGACAGGCACAGTCTGTAGCACAATCCTTGAAGAGAGAGATGATCTGTTCTTCCAGCGTCAGGGAACGTCCCAAGAACGACAGGGGATGGTGTCAGCACAGGGGTTTTCTTCTTCTTTCTTCTTCTCCTTCTTTCCTCCTGCTTCTACTTCTTTTCCTTCCTTTTCCTCTTCTTCCTCTTCTAGCAGCACACACACTTACAGATTTTTATACCCTCAGTTCAGCTGCTTCGAAGCACCCTCAGTAGTGTAAATCATTGTCTTTTCTATTGACAAGGGGTTATCTGGTTTGGACCATCTCAGGAAACTGATTGATAATCAGGAAACACTTAAGATTAGGGAGTAACCCAAATACTTGGGAGCCAGCTTGAAATTCCTATGGGTGGCAGATATACTGATGGGATATCTCATGGTTTCTTCAGGAACAATAGATAGCTTGCAGCATCAGGATTTTGGATTTTTACTTGTTGTGCACAAGCCTCAGCTTAGCATGACTTTTCCAGATCTTACTATAGTCTTTTAACAGACTTAAAACAATTATTGGGGTGCTCATAACCTTTTGTGGAGAGGACTCCCACCAGTCGTCTCGGGAAAGATATGACAACACCTGGGATTAGGGCTCCAGCAGGCTGGATGCTGTGATGAACCCTTAACCATTGTTCAAATGTTGCCCATACCCCCTCTGACTCGGTCTCTTGCCTCAGCATTCCCTAACCTGGCAACCGAGTTTTAGTCAATCAAGTTTAAATAGGCCTCCCATAGTGGGACCGGGGAATGTACGGCCCGAGATGCCTATTAAACTTAGAGCTGTGTGTGTGTGTCTGGGGCGGGGGGGAAGTCCTTAGCAAATCCAGATTATAACTGGTCTGATAAATGCTGAGCTGGGCGTGTGTGAACATGGGTTGATTAACATTTGGAGCACAGATTCCCCATCATGCAGTGCTCTCCTGCTTCTCTGGTCCCAGAATTCACTGCAGTCTCTGCTTCAGGCTTTCTGTTTTCCATCTCTCATGTAAATGAGACCTAGGGCAGTTGATTCACTCTTGTCACCCTTATCTGGTGAGGGTCTTAGGTGCGTCTCTCACTGCATCTTAATCAGTTTTGTTTAGGTAGAGGAGGGGGGGGGGTGAGTCCTTTGTGAGTCAGACAGACTGCATCCTGTACCAGGGTTGCCCAAGAATACAGAGCTGAGACGTAACATAGCACCTAGTCTTGCAAAAGGTTATTGCCATGTACAGTGCTTACTACTGCAGACTCGAGTCCCACTGGAGTCAACTCGGATTAATTAAGTCTTTCAACTGTCACTTGTTTGCAGGAGTGGATAGCTTCTGGCAAAGGGGGATTTGATCCAGGACTGGCGCCACCAGGCACAACCATAATACAATGCAATAAATAATGCAGTTGGTCAGAAAACGTTTGATGAAATAAAATCCCAAAGCCCAGATAGCAAAAGCTTCTTCAGCTCGCTAAAGCTTGTGCTATATATCTACTTCTGTTAGTCTATAAGGTAGAAATCTACCTGGACTCCAACCCTGAGAAAAACTGACTTGCATGCTTCTGGATAGGACGCAGGCTTGGGATATTAGACAGCCATGTTCCTCTGCAAGAGGAAGGACAAAATTGGATCACGGTCAGTTAGAGCAAAGACACAAACGTGGGTATCTGACCCTAGCCAAGAGCAGGAGCCCATCAGTGACCAGAAAATACTAGCTCCAACAGCCTTCCTGAGCCAAAAAATATCACGCTTTGCTCTAAAATTGGACTCATTTTGAGAACTCAGAACTTGCTGCAAAAATAGAACTATTCTTCCCTGGAGAGCTTTAATGAACAAACAGACAAATCATATTCTTGCTATGAAGTACGAAGCCTGGTAGCTTGGAGGCTGCTGATCTGGAAACAGGGATGTATCTAATCATCTGGAAAGATGTTTTCCCGGTTCTTGGCTAGAAGGGTTCCCTTGATACTTAATCTGTTGTTAACTTGCATCCTAGAGACAGCTGTACTGCAGTGATGCCAGCTGAGATATTTATCCAAGGAGCTGGATCCTATGGATAGCAATAGGAGCCTTTGCATTATTTTCAGTATGCTTTGAATGAAGCCCTTCAGTAGCATGGATACCAGTATGGTGACTGTAGTACAAAAGCCAGATAAATATAAAGAGAAAGAATGCATGCTTTGAATCCTTAAAAACAAAGCTCATCTATAAATATAAATGCTCCCTTCTATAGAAATTTAATGGAGAACAGTAACCTTTCTAGGGAGTGATAAAACTAACCTATAGACTTCTATAGCAGGAGGCATCATTCTCTATTAAGCTTTGTGGTTGGTGTTAAGATTTTATAGCTTTCAGAATAATTCCTATAGAAACTTGTTTAATCTCTATGGGCCTTTATGTTTTCATTCGTATTAATTTCTACAAGGCTTTTCAATAAGGTTGCTATTATTAATAATAATGAATAGAGAACAGTTTAAGAGAGATTGCCAGTTTTAATCATCCTGTCGGTTTATTTCTGAACTCATCTTAAATATAATGAAACAGTCACTACTATACTCTGGCAAATGCTACAGAACGTAATGTTTATTGAAAGTCCTCTTTAACAGGCGTTTGTAATCAGAAGCTGCCTCTGGTCTATACCACCCTTCCCTAGCGTGCAATATTATAATTGTGGGTGCAGTTTAAAAACCTGAAGTTCTCATCTACCCATGACCAGCATCAAGGTTTAACTCATCTACCCATGAGTTAAACCTAGCTCAGTAATACACTAGGATCCTCTTCCTTCCAAAGGCAAGACTTTTTAAGGGGATAGCTTTTATGGGGCTAACTTCAGGGTTGAAATAAAGACAGACAAGCTTTTGAATGCAAGACATTCTTCATCAGGTCTGAGGAGGAAAGTCTTCTTTACAGGTTGTGGATTTTCCATTGTAAACAGCAAAGTTCAATATCTTCCATGTTATAGTTGCTTTAGAGTGAGGCTGTAGCCATGATGGTCCAGGAATTATCAAGAAACAAGGATTTTTTTGGAGTGATCTCTCTTATTGCACCAACTATATGGTTGGAATAAAGTTAAACAAGCTTTTAAAAGCAAGGCATTCTTCATCCCATCTGAGCAAGGAAGCCTTCCAGGTTCATTCAGAGATTGGCAAGTACAGATTTTATGATATCATTACGGCTTCAACGGCATGGGATGGCAAGCTTTTCAAGCCATGGGCCGGAACACCCCTACTCCAGTCCAATGGAGACTGGGAGGCTTTGGTGGCATATCAGCAGTGAAGGGCCTTTGCCTGAGCCTGCACTAGGGCCAGCAGCACTGCTGCTGCTTTTCCCAGGCCCTCGCTCCCTGGCTGAGGCATGAGCGCAGCTTCCAGTTGGAGGGAAATTTTGACCGAGCAGAGCGCAATCATTCAAGTCTGTGTGGCACTACCACCGGCAACTATCCTACCTCCCAGACTCTTCAGTCTGGGGCTTCAGATACTCCCAAATCCATGCCAGGCGTCCTACATGCAAGTTGCAAGCCTCGGCGTTCAGATGGGAACTGCTGGCTGCCACTGCTGCTGGCTGCTGCTGCTTCTCCCTGCCACCCTGCTCCATGGCAGCTGCGTGGGTGCAGCTTCTAACTTTGGGGGAGAACTGCTCTGGGCCCAGGCAAGCTGGAAGCCATATCTACACTCTTGCTGCTTCTACCCCAAGGCTCCAGGTCCTGCCACCCCATCCTGGCTGCAGTGCAGGCACAGCTGGAAGCTATTCAGCCCCAGCTCAGCTCCCCACTGGCTATCAGTTGTGTCTGTGCTGCAGCCAGGGAGCAGGGGGTAGGAAAAGGGAGGGGTGACCCAGGCTCCGGGCCCCAGCATGAGGCAGGCAGAGGCAGTGCCATGGGCTTGATCTGGCCTGCTGCCCATATGTTGCTGACACCTGTTTTATAGTGATGAAGTGAAGAGCTATCAGAGGTATCAAGAGGCATGCAGCTATCATGGTTCTGTGAGGATGTAGCAAAGAGGAAATGCACTCATCATAACTACCAAAGTCCTCAGTAGGCAACTGGGAACTCTTAAGATTTCCCCAAGTATACCAGTAAAAGCAAGGCTGACAGTGTGTACAGTATTCATGATCTCCTGGAACCTAGAGGGGCTTTGCATTTTGGAGTGGATCCTGGCCATGTTTTTGCTTCCAAAACCTTTTTACAGAAAAGGTCAAGTCTTCCAGGCTTAAAACCCAAGAAAACTATACTGGTTGAAATTTAAACTCATCTTAAAAAACAGATTAGTTAAAACAGCACAGAGGTGAGTTTAAGAGGGGCTTGTTTTATTTTAGGTTAAGCTGGTATGGAATCAGTTACCGTCACCGGGCAGGAAGCGCTCTTAAACGGAAAGAATGATGTTTGCAGAGGACTTCTTATTGTTTATGAAAACGAGCTTAAAAATACACGTTGTTAGTTATATTAGTGCAAGTTGAATTGTGGGAAAAGCCAGATAAATGCAGAAATAATCATCAGATCTAATTTAAAGATATGTCTTATGCTGGAGGTAGTGAGGTAGTGTTGGTTAATGGTGAGATCTGATCAGAAACCCTGGGTTTCCCACATCTGCCACTGACTCACCATATGTATTTACCCTTGCTGGGCCAAACTAAAGGCAGGCTAGTGATCCAATTAATTCAATAGCTCATCTCTAACAGCAGATACTACCAGCTGCTGCAAGGAAAGATGAAAGAGACTATGGTAACAGGTGGTGAGAGAATCTTGTCTCATTTCCCCTCTCTGTGCTGCAATGATAATAATCCTTTTCCTACATTGTAAAACACTCTGAGAGACTCAAATTAAAATGTATGCAACATTGTTACATATTATATTTTTAGGGTAGACTAGAGCAAAACAGCAAAAAACTATTTTAACAGAGACTATTCGTATTTAGCCTCAGACTGTTCTATTTGCATCACAGAAGTTTCTCCTATTCCATTTTATTCTTTTTAGTTTATCATGTAGGGGAGGGAAGGAGGGCAATTTAAGAAACTTATTCTTGGAACTTTTCTAATCTTTGCAGCAAATGATTTTACAAAGGGTTTCATGTTTGCATCTATTAGGTTTTTATACCAGGTCACTCAGAGTCTTTGCTTGATTGCACTAGGAAACCAAACTGTTGCTGCTCAATCTCTTTGCAATGTTCCCCACAGTGCAGCCACTCAGAGAGCTATCAAAGCTCTGTGGAGAGCTGATAAAAATCAATCTGTTGAAATCACCTATACAATCTGATCTCATTTTTTTTCTTTTTCCTTTTTTTTTTTTTTTTTTTTTAAAGGAAAGGGAAGGAAAAAAAAAATCCCCATCTGTACTGTATTACTTCTTGGATAATGCAAGCTGTATTGATATGTAGAGTGTTTGCTTTCACAGATTAAAAATTCATCTGTTACACTTGAGGTGTTCAAGCTGTGGAGCATATTGCAAAGTCAGTTTGCAAATGACTGTGCTGATACCCTATTACCAGTTGGGGGTGGGGGGGGTGGGGGGAAGGGGAATTAAAGACCATGTAAATTCAGCCTTTTGAGGATGGGAAACACTTGGTTATCTGATGGCAGACAGAATGAGAGGCAGACAAAGAGAGCTGCAAATGGTTTGCTGGTCAACCCTGCTTTAATCATCTCAGGAACTTCTACAAAGGTGATTTTCACAAATCACTTCCTTTGTGCACCCTAGCTCTATTGTCAGAGCTGGGTGTAGAGGGTATAGGCATATTGTGCACCTACAGTTTGCAAAAGGCAACCAGAACATTTCCTTTACTCAAGAAAAGTGTTCCTTAAAAATCTTGGTTGGGGGGAGGCAGGGGAGAAGAGGCTCAAAGAGATGTTGAGAGGTCATCTAGCACATCAGCATGGACTTAACCATATCTGTACCTTAATAAACTTTTGCCAGGAAATGTGTTTAACATACTCTTAAGGACTTGTACTTGATGGAGATTCCACACCCCATCTAGGTAATCAAATTCAGCCCTTAACTATCCTTGTTGTTAGAAAATTCCTTTAAATGTCTAATGTGAAATTTCCCTTGCTGCTATATAAACCCATTTTTACCCATATCATCCCCAGTGGACATGCAAGCCACCTTCCCCTTTGCAATTAGCTTCTACATATTTAACTACAGTTACCTCATCTCTTGTCTGCTTCTTCTTCTCTAGATTAAAGAAACCCTATTCTTTCAATACTTCCTCCTAAAATACATTTTTAGCCTGATGATCATTTTGTAGTTCTTGTGTAGCTTCCCTGATCTTAACCCATACTTCTATCTTCTCTAAATGTGGTTTCAGGCTCCATTTTATGTGGCTTAAATATCCTGTTGGTTAATTGCCCTCTATTATTATCTGCTGTGCTCTTAACTGGTTCTGCTGTTCTGCCTAATTAACCATGTTTTGAGCAACATCGACAGCCAATGGGTGCAAGGCCTTCCCCACTGAGGCTTAAACCATCCAATAAAAAAGTGAGTTGTATGCAGTACACTGCATACATGGAAGAGGACATCTTGGTTCCTGATGGTTACTGTACATGATGTGTACAGATGTATACCAAGTATATGTGATACTGATATTATTCTGTGCATGAAAACTGTACAAACTGAAGCACAGAAGACACTCCACAGCAGACAAAGGCCTGCAAAATCTCCATCATTAGGCGATGAAGTAAAACAAAACAAAAATTAAATGCACTCTGTGGTCCAGTGTCTTCAATCATATACAAATACTCGTAAAAAATTTCCAAAATACAACAAGAATTAGATTAAATTCTTGAAGAATTCTGGCCACAGACCCTCCCGAAGCTACCTGGAAGACAGTAGTCACCACATCCAGAGCATGCAGAGCTAGAGCTACCCCTCCCCTGACGCTGCATAATAAGTACGCTCCCCTCATCATGCATGAGGAGGCTCTGACAGAGACACCGGAAGAGGAGATAAGTACTCAGGAAGTAAGTACTCCCACCCCTAGAAGGGGATGCTGGGTGGTGGGGGGACTCTCTCCTGAGGGGTGCGGAGGGACCTATCTGCCGTCTCCTTGGCCCGAGAGGTCTGCTGCCTAACTGGAGCCCACATCTGGGACTTCATGGAGAGGATCCCCAGACTCATCCGTCCCTCTGACTACTGCACCATGCTCCTTGTCCACGTGGGCATGAACGACACAGTAATCCGGACCAGGTCACGAGTGACTACAGGTCTCTGGGGGCTGGTCTCAAGGGACTGGGGGCTAAAGTAGTTTTTTCTTCTGTGCTCCCTGTTGCAGGCCATGACCCAAGAGGGAAGGCTGTGTGGAAGCAGTAAACAGACACCTCCGACAGTAGACTTCGCTGGGGGAACGGAAAAACTCCAAGTGGAGCATGCCTGGGGACTGTTTTTGAAAATGTTGAAAATATTAAGATACCTGTTTCTGAATGGTCCTCCCACAGTGTCTCAGGAAATCAAGGGTGTTAATTGGGGGCCTCAGCTGCCTGTACACCAATGCCAGGAGCATGGGGAACAAGCAGGAGGGGCTAGCCCTCCTGTTTTCTAGTGGGCAATGACTTGTAAGGGATCATGGAGACCTGGTGGGACTTCTTGCACGATTGGAGCATAGCCGTAGAGGGCTACACCCTGCACAGAAGGGACCAAGCAGGAAGAAAAGGCGGAGGGGTAACTCTCTATGTGAGGGAGCAGTACATCTCTCTGGAGGCTGACATTGGCTTAAAAGATAAGCAGCTTGAGACCCTCTGGGTCAAGCTTCAGGGTGGGGTCGAGGTGAGAGAGACCTAACTGTGGGCCTTTACTATAGGCCACCAAACCAAGCAGAGAAGCTTGATCTGGAGTTCTCTCAAAAACTGACAGCGGCCACATGTGCAAGGGACTTGGTTGTCATAGGCAACTTCAATTACCTGGACACAGATTGGGAGAAACACTCAGCTAAGTCAGATCGGTCATGTAGCTTCTTAACTGTAAATTGAGGAGCTCTTTCTGACCCAGGAACTGCAAGAGTCAACCAGAAGTACCGCTGTCTTAGACTTGGTCTTGGCCAAAGGAGATCAGTGGTGACACATAGGGGATACACAGGGTGCACATGCACCCCCAGAGAGCGCCGGTGCCCCCCTGACCAGCTGCGCTCACCGTTTAAGTGAAGGGCAGCGGGGCAGGTGGGAGCACCAGTGCCCCCCTTGCAAGCACCAACTGATTGCTGCAGCCGCTTCCAGAATTATCTGCAGCAATTGGCCGCAGAGATCGGCCGCAAGGGGGACTCCCCCACCCCCAGGCAGCAAGATCGGCTGAGGGGGGGATCGAGTCACAACACCC
>NW_005842687.1:149570-163798 GCF_000455745.1 Alligator sinensis | reverse complement strand
TCACCGCGCGGGGGGGGGGGCCTGGCCCCCCCCCCCCCCCGACTAAGGCAGCCCCGGTTGCCCATAAAAGAGATGATCTGGTGTGTGGCTTGAACAGTAGCCTGGGCAACAGTGATCCTGAGCTCATCAGGTTCACTGTCCACTGCAAGGCTGACAAATCAATAAGCAGGATTGAAGTCCTGGACTTCAAAAATGCTGACTTCAACAGGCTCAGGGCATTAGTAGGGGAGCCGATGCGGGACCAGGGTCAGAAGGCAAATGGGGTGCACAAAGAGTGGTCGTTCTGCAAGGACACAATCCTCAAAGCATAAAAGAAAACTATTCCCATGAAGAGTAAAGGTAGCAGAAGGGCTGGCAAGCCCTCCTGGCTCAGTAGGGACATCACAGTCCTCTTGAAAAAGAAACGTACACACAGTGGAAGCTAGGGATAGTCCTCAAGGAGAACTATACAACAGTGGTCCACACTTGTAGGGGAATGATCAGGAAAGCCAAGGTGGCGACTGAGTTTAAGTTAGCCAAGAACAATAAGAAGTCCTTCTTTAGGTATGTAGGGAGCAGAAGGAAAACAAATGGAAGTGTGGGGCCCCTGCTTACCACCTCAAGACAGCTGGTAACAGATATACAGGAAAAAAAATGAACTCCTGAATGCCTACTTTGCTTCGGTATTTCACCGGACCAAGGGGAAAGACAAACGAGATAAGGATCACAGGGGGCATGGTGGGAATGATAGCCTTCCCATTGTGGATGCCAAGCTGGTGCAAAACCAACTAGAAAAGCTAGATATTTATAAGTCAGCAGGACCAGATGGACTTCACCCAAGCATGCTAATGGAGCTGGCTGAGGTCATTGTGGAGCACCTGGCAAGACTCTTTCAGAAACTGTGGCACACAGGGGAGATCCCTGAGGATTGGAAGAGGGTCAACATTGTGCCCATCTTCAAGAAGGGGAAGAGGGAGGACCTGGGAAACTATAGGCCAATAAGCCTAACCTTCATCCCAGGGAAAATCCTGGAAAAACTCATTAAAGAATCTATGCGTGATACTCTCATTGAGGGTAAGATTCTGAACAGCCAGCATGGCTTCATCACAGGTAGGTCTTGTTTTACCAATCTCATCTCCTTCTATGAACAGGTCTCTCACCACCTGGACACAGGAGAGAAGGTTGACGTTATATACCTAGACTTCCAAAAGGCTTTTGATCTAGTATCCCACGATATCCTTGTGGAAAAATTGGAAGATTGTGGGGTTAACTGCTCAAAAATTCAGTGGGTGGAAAACTGCCTGCATCGTAGGATCCAGAGAGTTCTCATGAACGGATCTGTGTCATCCTGGCGAGAAGTGACCAGTGGTGTCCCTCAGGGGTCCATCCTTGGACCGGTGCTTTTCAACATCTTTATCAATGATTTGGATGTGAGGGTGAAGAGCTTGCTGGTCAAGTTGGCAGACGACACCAAGTTATGAGGGAGCATGGTCATGCCCGAAGATAGGTTGCAGATACAGGTGGACCTGCACTTCAGGAGGGATGTGGACCCCATCGAGAGGGTCCAAAGGAGGGCCACTCGCATGATCAGGGGGCAGCAGGGCAGGCCCTACAAGGTGAGGCTACGAGATCTGAACCTGTTCAGCCTCCACAATAGAAGGGTGAGAGGGGATTTGGTGTCCATCTACAAACTGGCCAAGGGGGACCGGCAGGCAATGGGAGAGTCCCTGTTCCCCTGAGCACTATTGGGAGTAACAAGAAATAACAGCCATAAGTTGACGGAGAGTAGATTCAGGCTAGATATCAGGAGGCATTACTTCACAGTCAGGGTGGCTAGGACCTAGAACCAACTTCCAAGGGAAGTGGTGCTCCTATCCTGGGGGTCTTCAAAAGGAGGCTGGATGAACACGTTGCTGGGGTCATTTGATCCCAACATTCATTCCTGCCCATGGCAGGGGGTCGGACTTGATTATCTGCTCAGGTCCCTTCCGACCCTACCAACTATGAAACCTGGACAGGCTGGAGAGTTGGGCAGACCAGAACCATATGAAGTGGCTCAGAAGTGTACAGTGCTCCAGCTGGGGGCAAACAATCCCCAACATACCTACAGGCTTGGTGGTGACAATTTGACTTGCACTATGACCAAAAGGGACCTAGGGGTAGTGATCGACCATCACATGAACGTGAGCCGGCAGTGCGATGCTGTGGCCAGCAGGGTAAACAACATGCTGGCGTGCATTAACTGTTGCATCTCATGCAAAACTAAGGAAGTGATACTCCTGCTGTACTCAGCACCGGTGAGTCCGCAGTTGGAGTACTGCATCCAGTTCTGGGTGCCGCACCTCAACAAGGACATGGAAAAACTTGAGAGGGTCCAGAATAGAGCCACCCGTATGAACAGGGACTTGGAAGATGAGCCATACGAGGAAAGGCTGAGGGACCTGGACCTCTTTAGCCTACAGAAGAGAAGGCTGAGAGGGGACTTGGTAGTGGCTTACCGCTACATCAGGAGAGTACATCAAGAACTCGATGAACAGCTGTTCACCAGGGCACCCCTGGGGAAGGCCAGGAGCAATGGGTAAACTCCTGGAAGGCTGCTTCAGGCTCAATTCCAGGAAAAACTCCTTCCCAGTCAGGGTATCCAGACTGTGGAATAAACTCCCTCCACTGCTATAGTCACCTACCCTGGAAATCTTCAGCCCTGGACTTCTGTAAGGGCACAGCTGTAGGGTGCTTTCAAGGGGCTGATCATGCAACAAACGTAACTTCTGTCTGCGCCCCCTGAGGCCTAATCTATAAAATTCTAAGAGGGGGGACTGAGGTGGGCCACAGCCCACCCGATTTGCTAAATTTTCTTTTTAAAATATCTGTTTTACTTTCGGAAGACCAGGCATGAGTTTTGGTAGCTCAGTTTTTCCAGAGGTACATTCTTTACTCCCAACTCATCTTCTGGCAGTGATAGCACAAGGACAGAGCTTACCTGAGCACAGGGGTTATAAGCAAGCAGGGAACACCTAAATGGCAAGCCAAACGGGAGCCTTAGGGATATGAATCTAATGACTCCAGCACATAAAATACAGGTCCTACTACCACCGAAGCTAAAGGAATCTGTTATTTGTAGCAGACTAGGCAAGTAGTTTCTAGTGGCATAATTCCCTGTATTTGGAAACTCAGTCATCCCTTCCAGAACAAGACAGTAATATGCTTTTCATCATTTCCATCTCCAGCACAGACTTACACACATGCTTAACTTGACACACAGTGGGTATTTCCAATGAAGTGAATCTGCATCAGTCTTGGTATGACTGGCACTTTACTGTACAATCCTATCCCCTTAACTTCAATGAAGCAGAACTGTGGCACTAGCTACTACGTTATGAAGTCTCTCTCTCTTTTTATACAAGCAAAAAGTCTACTAAGAACCAAGTGGGACCATGATCTGCATCAGAGCATGGATCAAATTAAGCCCTCATGTAAGCAAATGCACCTCTATTGATTTCCATGGAACTGTGTTTCCTTCCAGTAGGTCTGGATTCAATACCCTGCAAAGTCAAACATATTCAAACACGGGCTGTGTGCATGAATCCAACAGTAAAACAAAGCCCGCTTTAAAATGCCATGGCTTATTAGTAATCTTTTCCCCTAACAGTCATGCCTAAATTGGCTTAATTGTCTGAGATATATCCTTAGCAATTGTCTTTAGTGATTTATAGGATTAAAAATGGTTTTCCTGTGGGCAGGTGACATTGTTTACTAGTCTCTCATCTTCGGTTTCCATTTCATTTAGAAATACGTGGTGATCTGGCATTATTAAAATTGGATTGTTTCTTTATCCACATTAAATAAAAGGTGATTTGATACCAAGTGTTAAAATATCATTGCTTTATGTTTCTCCCGGTCCATCAAATTCCCAGCATGCATTCTGGGGCTCAGCAAGAAATAATCATATGTTAAGATTCAGTGCTGCTGTAAACAAACAAAAAAAAAAGGCACCCAGCTTTCTGTCAGTTTGTCTCTAAATATTAAGAATGTGCTTCTTTTTAATAGCTGTTCTCTGCAAACAATACAGAGCAGCAGAGAGAGAGACCAGCCCATCTGTCCTGAGACTCCTGTTTGCAAGGAGAGCATGATAACGAAACAACTCCTCACCACCCATCTCAGAAGGAACAGGTCAAAGATAGAGCATATGGGACATGACAGAGCCTTGTTTGTGTGATATTAAAAGGAGACAAGTCATAATCAAAAGACATACACATGCAGCATGGCAAGAGATGAGGAAGCGAACTTTGCTACAGCCTCACGACCGGCAAAGACAGAAGGGACATGGCAGCCTGGGAGGAGAGGAAAATCAATCTTATGGTGTGACATGAGATTCTTTTGATCAAACTAATCTTTTCATACCTCTCTTCCCTTTTGTTGCTGCTCTGAACATCTCTTGCCTTCAGGGAAAAAAAATAAAGAGAGACAAATAGATAAATATACTGACATTTGAAATCAACCCACAAAGCACAGGCTGGGATACTAGGTTTTTGATGGGAAAGACTTGGCAGGCACAGACGTGATTCGAAACTGGTAAACTTGGTGCCAAACTCTTCACGCATGGAATCAGTTGGCAGTGGTACAGGGACATAGATCCAGGGGCCGTTTCTAAAAGGACAAATGAAATGGTGAATTTTAGACTTGCTGAGTCTCATTCTGATCAAATGAGATCCCAAGAGGGTGTAAATGGATTTTGATGTGCTGACACTAGAGGTAATCCTAAATCAGAGTCTGGAGAGGCGAGTTATATTTCTAAGTCCCTGAAAGATCATAAGCAATGTGATTTTCTTTAAGCTTATGCATAATTGTTACCTGAAAGACATGGGGTAGATTTTTCAAAGGCAATTTTCCAAAAAAAAAAAAAAAACAGTTTTGGACATTGAGTCATTTAGTTGCTTTTAAAAGTTGCCGCCATTTTCAATCCATCCTAAAACCCTGTTGAATTCAGTGGTACTTAAACAGGTGCTTAAGTGCTTTGCTGATCTGGAATGAGACGACTTCCATGCTTAAAGCCATATATACACAAAAGTGTGCAGCTGCATGAGAGCCCGCAGAAATCTAAGACAGTCTGGAAAAAATCTAAGTACAGCTTAGGCGATGAAAAGGCATTCATTTTAGCAGTGGGAGTTTAATTCTCAGATCTTTCTGAGAAAAGGAACATGGAGGCATTCAGCCTGCTGCTACCCCATCTCCCTTGCTCTCCCCACCATGACAAGACTGGGGTGATCCTGGTCTGAGGAAGGCATGGGGAGCAGTAAAGGCTTTGTTCCTCCCTATGCCCAGGGGGATTACAGCAGTGGGGAATGACTCCCTGGGCAGGGTCATGCCTCCCCTCCAACAGGCAAGGATCAACCTCCTCTGCTCCTCTCCCAGTCTCCAGAAGCAGAGTGGAGTGAGCAGTGGGGCAAAGCCCCCAGCCCATTTCCCAAATCAGATGGTTCAGATTTGGGGAAAAGGCAGGAAGTAGTGATAGCTGCCTCCCTCCCTCCCATCCCAAACCAATCCAGGAAGGGAAGGGAGCAGGAAGCAGCTGTTCGTGTGCTCTGCTCCCAGTCTGAGACTGGGAGGAGATGGGCAGCAGCTGCTCCCCATACCTTCCCCAGACCAGGGTAACCCCAGTCTCAGGAAAGCTCAGGGAACATCTCCCCACCACTCAAATCCTCCTGGTCTCAGAGAAGTAGAGCAGCAGGAAAGTGCAAAGATGCTCTTTCCTGTAAGTGAAACTCCCCTGCAGGAGACATCATCCTCACTGAAAAAGGAACACTTTTCTCCTTCGGGAGGCATTTTTCCCACTTGAGGTTTCAAATCGGGACAATAGTGGATTCTCCAGGTAGAAACACAATGCCTGTACATGGCAATAGAGAACATGGAATTTGAGAGGTATCAATTGCATTTATCCAAACCCGTTCTTTACTCAACTACATTTTTCTCTGTCATTGAATCCAAAGGTGAGCAATAGTGATGTTAGCATGCAAAGGGCAGTGTGTGTCCCCACCGTTCCTACTAACATAAATCAAGAACATTTAGACTGCTACATCATTTTCCAAAGGGGTTCCCATATACGTGATATAAGAAATATAAGCCAAACATTTAAGAATCAGCTAGCCAACGTCACGAATAGCCGGTGTCTCTTTTCTCAGGGGGTACTGCTGAATTACATAGCTACGCTTTCCACCTTCTCTTCCTTCATGTATCAAACATAAATAGGTTGTGTATGTGGGATCATAACCTGTCTGTATGTGTATATTTTATCATCAGAAAACATTGCTCATAGTATGCATGTGTTAGTGTGAACAGGTACCATCTGTGTATGAACTCACAAAGCATCTTTGTAGTATTGTATCTTTAATTCCTGCAAAGAGATGCAATTTGGAATTTATCTGGGAGAAAGGCAAAGAGGTTCTAGAAAAATAAAATTGAATTCTTTAAAATTTGCTCTAAATGGCTACACGATCACTTCATCAACTGGTGTAAACCTGCATAGAGCTATTAAATCAATAAGCCTATGTCAAATTATGAGAAGCTTGCACATAGTCGTTCATGACAAGTGAAAGCCTTACTTGTTCCACTTTCTTTGACCATGCTACAGAAGTCTTCAGTGAAGGACTGAACACCCTGAGTTTCTATAGGATCGTTTAAAAAACAACAGTTAAAAGTGCTCCCATTCATTACCAACTTAAAATAAAGGCTTTCCCATATGGGTTAACAGATGCCAGGTACACTTAAGTATTTATAAAAAGGTATGCATCTATATAATTGATCATGAGTAATAGTTTGAAGCTAGAAAAAGGAAACATTCATGCCAGACATAAGAGGTTGCGGGGACCTCCAGAGAACAAGTTCACTCCGTTAGTGTAATACTCCCCCATGGGAAGCTGAAGAGTCTCTTTCGCTAGATGTGCTCAAGAGAAAATTGGATTTAAAGGTGAACTGTAAAGGTTCTGCTGAAAATTAAAAACTCACTCATAAGATCCCAAGAGAGGAAAAGAGTCTACAGTTGCTGTTTAAATATGTCATTAGTGCTGGATTTTAGTATATATACGACAGTTTCCTGTTCTTTAAGATGCTGAAAGTTTGATCTGCGGATTTTTTTTTTTGTTTCCTCTGCTGAAGTAAGTGCCAGCAGAATTACAGTACAGAAGAGCTCACCTGTTTTCAAAACCTAGTAATTTTCAGCCCAAAGAAAAAAAAAAATAGAGATGTGTTTTACACTTGGGGCTTAAAATCCACCCACAGTCACACAGGCATAACTCAAACCAGAACTTCAGAGGGACTATCAGGGTGCACAGGTCTTGTACAAGGTCACTGTCTCAGGAAGGGGCTCTGACAAGAGCGTGCTGTTGCTGTGTTACAATACTGCATTTCAGTTCAAAGCCCAACTCGTTCCTAGTATATGAATTTTAGATAACCCACTCCCTTTGGAGAATGATACATTCTTCACAGCCCAACTGTAATCAGATCTAGACCCAGTTCTTGATGCATATACAGCTATATATATGGGGACATATAATTTTTAGGAGTATATAAACAAATGTCAAACTTGGATCAGTCTCTACGGGCAAACAGAAAGGAATCCCCATTGCAAATTACCTTTACAGCCTCCAGTCGTTAACCTCATATCAGCCTCTCGCTCTTGCTCTTGCTAGTCATTCCATGATCTGACAAAATATTTGAATATCTTCCCATTAAGGGTGATTTCTTATTATGTTATGCCTTTATGGGCATGGTGACTACAGCTCAGCATTCAAAGCTAGGCCAAGCCCTGGGCCCTGTCCTAATCCTATGAGGGACTCATCGCTATTTCCTAGTAAGAGATGCAGATGCCCAGCACATTTTAGGATGTGGTCTTAGGTAAGAAAGGTGGTCATAGCTCTGCAGCCCTTCTGAATGTAGGACTGCAGAGCTAATAGGTTACAAGGATGGAAACCTATAGGGTGAATGCTAATAGGTTACAAGGATGGAAACATGGGGACAAAGCATACATGGGTAATGAGTGCCCAAGTACAGAGTGAGGGGGAGCAGCTGTAAAGAACTAATAGTCTGTTCCACAGCTAAATTTGAGATATAAATGAAAACTCAGATGAGGTCAGTGAGTCTGCAAGCTGGCAATCAGAAAAGGAAAAAAAAAAAAAAGAAGTTAGGGACAGAAGGTGGAGGAAGGAACCTAACTAAAATACTTGAATTGTTTCACTTATGTCTGTCCTGGATAGGATGAGATGAGGGACAGAAGGCTACAGAAGAAAGTACTACTTCAGATGATATGGAAAGCCTCCACTCTTTGATGCCATCACCTTGCAAACATAATAAAATGCATCCCTAGAAGGGAATGTTAGTTAGGATACTGGACTAATACTCATGAAGTTCAAGTCTCAGTTCTGGCTTAGACAACTTATGTGACCTTGAACAAGTTAACTGAATTGCTCACTTTGAGTACCTCAAATTTCCCCTAATAATCCTGGCTTTGCCTGGCCTATAAACCATTCAGTGAAGGTATTATGGCTAGACAGATAATATGTTGATATAATCTGCCTTTACAATAGTTTAACAAATGAATAGATGGACAACATAAACCTCTACATGAGTGTAACTTATGTGAGCCCAGTGTAGAATTATCCCAAGATAGATCATGGATAAAACCACACCTGGTATACATACTGTCCATCCTCATCTTATTCCGGGGTGGGCAATTATTCAAGGCAAACAGTTTATTATTTCCCTCCCCTACCATCTATGTGCAAGCCTGCAATAGCCACCTCCTGCCTGCAGCCACCTCAGAACAGTTGCACGTTTGTCTACTCTGCATTTCAGTACAATATAAATCAGTGTTTGAAAACAATGTGGATTATATCAGTGTAAATGCATCTTCTGTCCAGGCTCTCTTTCTTACCATACATCTAAACAGCATCTAGCATAAGAGAGCTGCTCTCTGCGTACTACCACAATACAAATAATGGTAATAGTTGAACTGAAGGTAATGGAGCTACACCAGTGGTGAATTTGACCTGTACTTAGAAGAAGGGATATGGCAATAAATAAAGTGGAGCCTTCCAATCTGTTGAGAGTGGGTTACTGCCATTTCTCATTCCTGACTTGTTGATTAACTTTGCCATGAGGCTGGATTAATGCAGGTGCCACTTCCTATTTTTGTTGAAGCCTTTTTTCACAAAAGTGTGGTATCAAATATTTAAGGTCTTGTATATTCCATGAGTTATAGCAGGGGAGATGGGGCTACGCTGACCTTTTCAGTATTCTGTATTGTGACTAGCTATAGTCATTCCATTCATTTCACTGTTTTACAGCCTCACTACGCTGCAGAGTGCAGGGTGGAATGGCCACCCCCCATCACAATATGAAATGATGAAAGGTCACAATAGTAAAGTACACTGGTATATTTCGGGGAATACATTAAGGCGCTAAAATGTGGATGCGTCGTCTTTGTGCCAGAGCCCATAATGAGAAAAGAAAATGGTGCAAACAAATTTCTCATTGCGGGAGGCAACGTGAAACTAGGAATGTTGTGTACACAGGTAGGCAGGCACACGCACAGGCCCATATGTGAACACTGTGTGTGTTCTATCACACAAAAATGTCACAGAAATGCATGCAAACTTGGCAATAAATGCATGCATATATACACGTACGTATCTGTAATCATACAAAACACAAATAAAATTGCTCACACGGGTTTTACTGCAAATGCAAAAGTGAATGTCTGGGTGCTTTTTATGCTTTGTAGGCTTTCTCCTAATCCCAAAAATCAGTGACCGGTACAGCTGTGTGAAACAAGCTGTCTGAGTTCCCAGGTGGGAAGTAAACATGATTTGTGGTTCGTTGCTCATAGGATCTGCACTTATCAAAACCCTGGAGTTTGGGTGCTCATTGCATATATTTTCCCCATGAAACCATGGGCTAGATCCTCGACTGGCATGAATTAACATAATGTGACTGAATAGAATGACACTATGCTGATTTATAGCCGCTGACAGTCTGGCTCCAAAAAACAGTACAAGTATACCTGGGATTAAGCCGAGACAGGCTCAAAAGTTGTCCTAGGTTCACTGAAAACCCCAACAGTCTTTTTTTTAAGTTAATCGAGGAACACGTTTTGAGTGTTGCAAATCCCCAAACCATTTTACAACAGTATAGTGCCACTAAGTTATTAGTATTACTCCCGGTTGGCAATCATGTAAATGATAGTACAGATGGCCTTCAAGTTTAGTTCAACGAGTTTTTGTCCATCTGTACTATTAGCCAAATTCATGAGTGGTATAAGCAGGGCAACAAAAACCACCACAAACTGTTAGGACAAAAAAGAAAGACAAGGGAGAGATGTGGGCCAGTTTAATGATTAATTATGGTGTTAGCATGGGATTCATCACATCAGGGTTCCATGGTTTGTTCTGCCACACACTTGTATGCAACTCCAGGAAGTTACTTAATTTCTATGAAACTCATCTCCCACGTGTAAATTTGGTTATAATAGTAACACTTCCTCCCTCCTACTCTTTTCCCATCTTGTTCTATTCAGACAGCAAGCTCTTCTGAGAAGGGACTGCTCATACATGCTCTATGTACAGCAAGTACCAAGCATAATGGAGTCCCATACTTAACTGAGGCCTCTACATTATTGTTGTACAAAATAATAAAAAGAAACTGGATACTTACTTGCAAAAACATACATTTTCAATATCTTTAGCAAGTTAATATCAGAACTCAGGATAAGATTGTGAACCGATGCATGAGAACAATCTAATCTTAGAAAATTAGATGATAAACTACAGTATTAACTGTATGTTTTAGATGCCATGTTTGATCATTCTGATTAAGGACAACATTTTTTAGCTTGCTACATTTGCAAGTTTTTCTCAGCGTGAAAGCCTTTATTGATACTATCACAAAGCAAGAGCAAATGAATAGTAAGATAACTTTGATCAGACTTGTATTGATTTTTCTGTTAACTTTTCTGAGGCTGGTCTTGATTCAAGTGCTTGTTTTAGGGCTGATATTTTTGAAGCCTGCCTGCCAAGCAGTTTTAAGTTTCATAGGAGGCAAATCTAGCAAATTTCATTTCGGAATTGGGGATGTTGTTGATACCAAAAGATCTTATTAGCAATAAAAGAATATTACCTATAATTGAATAGCTCCTCAATTAACAAGTTGGAGAGCCAGCAAACAAAACTGGTTCCTTTTGACGCACACACAGCGGGAGGCATTTGAATTACCAATGAGCCAATTAGCATACTTTTACCCCAACTAATGAGGAAATAACTAGATAAAATGTGCTAAACTGAAAAATTGTAAATATTAGCTCCATGTGAAATAAATGTGGGGAAAACTTAGCAATTAGGGAATTTGTTGGTGCGCTTCAATAAATATTTTGCATTAGCTGTACGGCCAAAGTAAGATGGAGGACAGAAGTCAAGAGGATCAGATTATTATTATTATTTATATCACGGCATTGCTTAGAGGCTCTGCTGTGATAGGAGTATGCAGAGATTGTTTCTGTCCCAAAGACCTTAACTGGTAAATAGATAATAGGTGGCGCGAGAAACAGAAATATAGATTTGCCCAGGGTCACAGAGTATATCCATAGTGGATCCAGGAACAAAACCCAGTTTGCAAGCAACAAACCCATCCATTTTTTGCTTTCAAGAGTGCTCTGCTGACATGAACCACGTGATTTTCTAGGGTCCACAGATCCAGTGAAGTCACCAGTACTACAAGACAGTAAATGAGTAAAGAATCAGGCCTTCAGTCACCTGCATTTGTTGGCATGGTTTTAAGGACCTTTTATGGTATTAAGGACCAAACACTCATTAATTACTTGGAGAAACATATCTGAGGGGGCAAAAAAAAACAACAAAAAAAACAAAAACCAGGAAACTGTCATCCTTCATCTGCCAGAACTAAATATGCATGGTGTTTTCATAAGTGGTGTGTAATCATGTCATTCTAATTGCAAATAAGTATCTTTTTTTCCCCCCTTGGAAAACAGGTTTAAGTTTGTATAAGGTAATGAAGCAGGGGTCTGAAGATCAGTTATGGAACAAATTGCATTAAGCGGTATCAGCCAGTTGTCTGTTCTGATTTCTGCACTTGGAAGGCTCTATAGCACCCATTCCCTCTGGCTGATGGACTGTTATTATGCTTCTTGTTCTATGAAGAGACAGAAATTAAATGATTAAGGAAAAGTATTACAATCAGCTTCCATTCATCTGCCACCTGAAAACTGATGCTGCTTCGTCCCAAGTTTTGTTAAGCCCCTTTCAATAAATAATATGGAAACAGAAATGAGAAGGATGTTGCTATGTAACTTCCAGTTTTGAAATGTATGAGGCACAGTGACCTTAGCCCCTGGAGATTATGTGCAAACCATTCATATGCACAGCTGTACAAATTGCCAGAGTTTAATGTTAAATTCCATGGAAAATCATCTTTGCTGCTCTGCATTTGAGGAAAGGACAAGGTTTAAATATTTAATAGGTTTCCATACTGTGTGAGCACATTTAGCACTGCACTAGTGGGTAGCCCAGCATAAAGATCTCTTTTAGGACTTTGGCTTTAAGCATGTGTAAATAGTTCCCAGCCACTAGTGTGTTCATGATACAAGTTCATCACAGACTGAAAAGGCAGGGAGGACCACTTAGATTATCAAGCCTGATGATCGCCTCCTACCCACCCGATTTCTGCAAGATTACTCACAAAAGCACACCTGTCTCCACTATCTAATCTAAATCTCTATTGAGAGGAGTTCAGTTATTTCCATAATCTGCAGAGCTAAGTGGGAATAAGAGTTTCTGTTTTGTAAGAGCTTCCACAATGTCATATTCCTCCTTCCCCACCCGCACCCCCACCTCTGAAATGGAATAAAACCAACATTTTAAAACATGCCCTGCAATGTGGAGTCAAGATCCAGGTTAGATTTCAGGAGCTATCAGAGTGTCGGTCACTGACGCATGTTTCCTCTGTCCTCGCCTGGAGTCCTGATGTCCAATGAGTAGGCTGAAATCCTGCTAGAGGCAACATCAGGACTCGGTTGTAAGGCCCGTGTGTCCTTTGCTATCTATTTCATATCACATCTCCAGCACACT
Source organism: Alligator sinensis (assembly GCF_000455745.1). Taxonomy (NCBI): domain Eukaryota; kingdom Metazoa; phylum Chordata; order Crocodylia; family Alligatoridae; genus Alligator; species Alligator sinensis. The sequence continues at coordinate 150,689 of NW_005842687.1, read as the reverse complement.
GTTATTAATCCATGTTCAGAGCAAGAGTCAAAGTCCCCACTCCTAGGAAAGCAATTCAGATTGAAAGACTGAAGATGTAGAAGAATATTATCTCTCTGACTCAGCAGCCCGCTCACATGTGCTCTTACAAAATTAAATGCCCTGCCATTTTGACTTATGGGCGCTCAATGCTGTGGGAACCTTATCAACAACCTTTAGAGGACAGACAAGGCCTAAGCATTTCTTGCTGCAAAGTTTACAAAGAGTTAGATACACACACATTTAATTTCCTCCTTCTGGGGCCTTTTGGCGCATATCACAAATATTATTAATGTATTGAATATACTACTTTTCTGTTCTCTTGACATTGTGGACAATAATCATTGTTCCAGGGTTAATGGGTTTGCACATTGCTGCTGTACCCTTTAAGGAGAGACAGACAGACATGCACATAAAGAGAAAAAAATAATAGATAAGATATTCTGTATCCTCCAGTTTATTTAACTTTGCCAAGGATCAAAATTGAGTTATGGAACTGCCTCAATCATTCCAAAATAAAGTATCTACTTAGAAATGAAGTAGTGCACGTTTGCCCACCATTACTTTATCAAAATACTTTGCAATGCGTTTCTGGGAGAGTTATCCCAAAGCCACCTGACTCCTTGCAAAAAAATGTGGCTTATTCGCCCCCAAACCAAACTGAATTAGTATTAGTTGGAAAATCAAATTTCTGTTTTGCAGGAACTTCCAACAATTTGGAACAAAACTAAATTTGAGATTGGACAAAGTCAAAATTTTGAAAACCCCTGTCTATGTCTAGAGATATATAATGATTCAGAAGCATCACAAGGTGCTGTTTTGATCATGTCAGTGGGTCTGTCTTCACAAGACACTACTGCACAGAGGTAATGAGCTACTGTGACGTAGCTTGTTGGTACTGCGCAGTAGCGTCTGAAAAAAACATGCACGGGGATATTACTGCATAGTAAGGCCGGCTGCTGCATAGTCCGTTGCTCGTGTAGATGTGGCCAGTAAGCAGGAGTGAGCGTGAAGTCTTTGGCCCGGGTTCAGGCCATAATCCTAAACTGGCCCACCATCTCCTAGGTGGGATTCTCTCCTTTTCCCATGATAGATGACAGT
>NW_005842687.1:140245-149539 GCF_000455745.1 Alligator sinensis | reverse complement strand
ATTCCTGCTCTTCTGCCTCTAAAGCACAATTTGTTTCTTTTTTTCCCCTCTCTCTCCATATCACCTAATCTGAAATAGATTGTCCAGGCCCAGGAAAGCCCAGAGGCTATGGGAAGTGGTGTTTGTGAACCTATGGGTAGTACTTCACCTTCCAAGTCGGTGTTGAATCAATCCCAGAGCATGTTTTTACACTTCAATGCATGTAATGCTGGAGGCAAGACATCTGGAACATGATTCTGATCATGTGAGGTCATTAAAGATCCCAGGGCACTTCTTACCTGTGTCAGACTATTAATTTTCTCACCCTGGACAAATCCCAGTTCAGCTCCTTTTATATAATATTTCCCTATACAACTTCAGACACAATATTCTTCAGAACCCGTCTTTGGCTGGTATGTCATAATGCTGTGTACTGTTAAACCATCCCAGCATGCCACCCCAGAGCTGCCTGAATTTCCATCTTAAGTGATGTAAAAGTCTTTGAAGTATGTGAGGTAAAAGGCACTATCAGAAAGAGAGATGGGTCATTTTCAGCAATGAAGATCTGTGATATGGAATTTTAACTTTTTAACTTTTATCAACTAAATTCTACATGGGGGGTGGGGAGGCTTTGTTTAAAAAAACAAAAAGTATAGGGGGAAAAAGTCATATCGTCCTCAAAAAAGGTCTGAATTAAAAATGTCAATTAGCTGTAATTATGAAAACAGAATCGTCAGCTGATTTGAATCTTGATAGCACCACTGAAGTTCCATTGAGTTTTCAAAATAGGATATAATTTATGCATAGTACTTTGTGCTAGTCCTTTGAGCAAGAGTGAACTGAATGTTGATTTATACTAGCCAAAGAGCTGACCCAAGATGTTATTACTGAATGACTGAATTAGTTGTTTTTTTCTTCCCTGTAACAGGAAAAATCCCACAGAACCTAAAATATTTGATTACTTTGGAATAGCCTGAATTATAAAAAACAACCTCCCCACCCCCACAAAAAAGAAAACAAAAGAAAACAAAACAAAAAGCCCAGTGAGAGATAGAAAACAACATCTATGATTGAATCATACCACTGAATATTTGTTTTTAATTTGCATATCCAGAGTTGCTGTATGTATGAAACAAATAATTCAAGGCTCTAGGCACAATACTCAAAGTATTTTATAGAAAAAGGTGGATATTTATTACCAATGCTGGAGGATATAAAGTTATTTGCAAGGTATAGACTTCATTGCTCTTTTCATGCAATAGAGATTTATATTACTTATTTATTCTTAGCTGTTGGACACATGAATCATTCTCAGTCAAAGAGATTAAAATGACTTGACATCACCGGGTCCAACCTTGCAGTAGAAAGGAATTGAGGAAGTTGACCCAAACTTTATGAAGAATCTATGGGGCTGTTGGGAGTAGGAGAACGGCTTAGACTTTTTATGTTATCAGATGCATTCAAAGACTGGCGTGCCTCAGGTTTTGACAAAGAGAAATGTTTCCAAAAGAGCCTAAAAGGCACGTAACCAGGACTTAGGTGAGAGTGTGGGCATAAGCCCTAAAACACAAGTCAAGCCGTCTTCATGCCAGCACCCTAAAAAGTCATGCTAAAACTAAATCTGGTATGAGCCTCCATTTTGTAATTCAGCATCTCCAACCAGGTCCACGTGCATGCTCAGGATCCAGCAGGGTCTTGGTCTAGATGGCCACCTGAGGTTCCTTCCAGCCCTACTTTTGTGTGGGTCTATGACCCAGAGCAGCCACGTTCGTGTCTTGCTCCCACCTACGCCATGCCATACTTCTAATCGTTGGCTGAGAGCAGACAAACTCCATGTGCAGCCTTTGCAGTGCAGGGGAAAGGCCAACAATTAGTATACGGCGACAACACTGAAATCAACCCAGCGACCAAAACACTTACCCTAAACCATAGAAACTAGATTTCCAGGCTTTCCTTATTCTGAGATTAGACCCCAGATCTCTTCCCTCTGCTCAAGAAGCTACCCTAATCAGAGGCCTGTAGAGTAGGCCCACTAAATGCCTTCTCCGCCCATTATGTTGAGTGTTGACCCCTGAGCAGACAAAACTTCAACAAGCACAGAGTCTCTTGTAGGTTCTGGTTCCTGCTTCCTACTACTCTTTATACATTTACATTAGAGAGGCAATGATGGTTAAAAAAATACAATGATAAGCCTGGTAGCAAGCCTAAACCAGAGACTCCCTTCTCCCCAAAACTATACTGGCCAGCTCTCTGCTATTGTGAAAATCCCACTTTAAGTTCCTGAGGATAGGATTCAAGCTGTTAAGGGCAGGATTTGTAAAGGCATTTAGGCATCTAAAGATGCAAATAGAAGACAACTGTGATATTCAAAATGCCTGGACACCTAACACTCATGGGTTGCAATGGGAGTCAGAGGTGTATGGTATTTTAGAAATCCCATTAGGTGCTTATCTACATATCTGTGTGTCAAAATACTTTAAAATTGCACCCAGAAGCTAGAATATTGCCCCCGTGAACCAAGTGGCGTGAACATGAACAAAAAGAAAGTCCTTTTCACAGTTTCTAATTTAATCATAAAATTAAAGAAAGTAAAAGCCCAGTTCTCCAAATCATGGTAATTTCTATCCACAGAACCACATAGGTAGAGACCGTTTGTGCATCAAAACAAACTGGCCTTTCTTGTTTCCTATCTAACCTGCAGAAAGCACCCACCGGTACATGCAAAGGTCCAAGAGCTGAGCTGCTTCCATGGTGACTAACATCTGATGACAGCCAGACGCCAGATATATAATGCTAGTTTAACTCCTGTTTTCATCCTCTCCACCTCCAACCACTGCAGTGTCAACACGATGTGGGAGCCAGCAGTGGAACAAACACAAACATTTGAAAGCAGTTTTTCATTTTTTACTTTCTAAAAATGTTCAATATTGCTTTCAAGTTACCCTGGGCCCCAATTTCCCCATCACTGATGCTGCATTAAGCCTATTGATTTAGATTCCTCTCTGATATCTGAAGCAAAGCAGCACTAAACAGATCAAGAACAATGCTAAAGTGATCCCCAAAAGCCAAATCAACAAAAACATTCTCAATGGGAAAAAGAAAACGAGTGGGAGGGGACAAAGAAAGGAAGTGAGACAGGAATACAACCCTGCAAGTGGGTGAACACCTCTGCACTGCTTCCACTCCACAATCACATTATGCAGAGCTCGTCTGTAGAGCTGTTGGCCCTGCTTTCTTTTTCTTTGCATAATTTCAGTGTGTAATGACACTAGCAAAATAAATAAATACCACAAATTAAAAATTAAGAAGGCAGCTGACATGAATGAAACCCCAGCTAGATATGGAAACTGAGACAATAAAGGGACTGATCTGCAGCAACAAAATATTGAGGGGAGCCATGTAGCAACGGGTGAATACATGCCAACCATGTTTTGAAGGTTTAAGTGGGGCTTAAAAGTATACAAAGCTCTCACACTAGCTACTCTGCTGAAGGCAGGAGATTAGAGTCTCCCCTCAGTAAAACAGGGAAAAGAAGAAACCCCGGAGAGCTTACAAAATGCAAAATAGTAAATTAAAATAAGCAGTCATGGTGAAACTGGAAACTAATCTGAGAAGAATTAGGAAGTGCTGAGCTAAGGGCACACAATGCCTTTCTATGGACCTGATTCACCAAAGCACTCAAACTGGCACTTAATCCCATTCCTACTCAGGGCAGCTCTTCAGCACAAATTTGATATTAAAAGTCAGCAGTGTTAAAGCATGTACTTAACAGAACTTAAGCACATGTTTAAGTGCCATCTTAAATAAGGATGCTTTCTTGACTCCGGACCTTATTGTACATGGGTATAAATTGGGAAGACAATTCAGGCAGGTCCACTGAGGACAAAATCAGCCTACTTCTGCATAACTGAGGCAAAATGACCCATAGAGCATTTGATTGCTCATTATTTTCAGCCTTATTGCTTTAGAAAGAGGTGTATAACTGACCCTTTGTGTTTAATCTCAGTGGGTATAGGAGATATGGTCCAGTCATCACTGGGCAGGTTTTTGTCTTGCACTCAGACAACTGATCAAAGAAACGTAATGATAACTTAGTACTTTATACGTCATACTTTCACTGTCAGTGAGCCGAGTTCTGGTCACCATTTTATGCGAGTAAACAGTAGAGTTGATCCAACAGGAAAGTAGCTTTCAATGCTTCGCTAACAACAAGTGACTTTGATCAGAGTCGGATTCATCACTCATTACTCATATTGAGTTGTACCTTACTCTGGGCCAGGCTACAGTAACATTACAGTCACAGCTGGTCAGAGAATAGATTTTCTGTCTTGCAAAAAAACTGAGATTTCCAATTTTTAGTTCATCCTAGATGAGGTTAAAAAAAAAAAAAAGCAAAATTTCATTTTTTTCCATGAACAGAATGCCAAAAAATTTAGTGTCAAGTCCATTAAAATGTTCCAGTGATATAAACTTGAAATGCTTCATTTAGATTTTGAACCTTTAAAGTATATAAAGAAAAAGTCATTTCAAAATGGAAAGTCACAACTTTCTGCTGTGGTTGCTGTCAAAATTGATCTGATTTCCCAAATAAATGGGTTCAGTTGAACCAGTAGTCTCTAGATTTTTCTGACTAGTTCTTTGTATACTGAATAATACCTTGTTTCCTGAATATTCCCTTTAGTTTCAGTGCAACTGTTCTTGGTGTAAAGGACTGTTCAGTGTGAGTAGATATCATCATCCATCCCTCTGATCAATCTGCCTGGAATCAATGAGGTCTCCTTGTATAGTAAAGCACTGCTCAATATAGGCAAGCACTGTAGAAATGGGCAAGTGGCGGTTTTCACATGCCAAGCACTTTACAAAGATTACCTAACTATTTCAAAAGATACATTAACATTACTATACGTGCTTCGAGAGACCCTTAATCACTTGATTGCTGATCATATAGATTTTGGGGGCCATTACAAGCCATTAGATCATTCAGCCATTTGTGATTTTCATTTGATTATTATTGTCGTCAGCCTGATAGAAGAATCTAGGGCGATTTCCTTCGCTGGTGCAAGTCAGCAGAGCTCAATCAGCAGCTTGTGAGCTACATAATTTTGTACCCGTGGAAGGTCTGGATCTTTAGCTTCTTAACTTTCAACATTTCCCAGGGAAGTGTCATTATTTGAGAGTTTCTTTTTCAGCTGACAGCCACAGGAACAAATCGCCAGTGAAGTTCTGGCAAGTATTTGTTATTCTGCTCCGCACCAGCCCTTCAGTCCCTTGCAATATCCGTGGACACTAGTTACAGCGCTCCAGGAAGGGGCAACACAGGGAAGTTAGATTATTAATAAACTAACACAACAGATGGGAAAATGTAGTCAATGGTTTATTATTGATCCAATTTGTCCTAGATCTTTCTAACCGAAGGAAATTTCCAATGTGGAGAATCTGATATTGAGCTTTCCACCTACTTACTTAATCACATTTCTTTTCATAACCCATTTATGTTGGAGACTCCCCCTATATTGAACACACCTTAATGGTATTATATTCTGAGGAGCAAGCGCAACTGAAATACTAACTTTATTAGTTGCCTGACTCTACCTGACAGGAGTTCTGGCTTCAGCCTGACAGAAGGTAGACACGTATGGGGAAACAAGGTTAAAAACAAACACAGGATTTGGAAAAAGTGGCAGAAGGTATAAATGCTCCTCTGTATAAAATAAAAACAGGCACTGCTGTGTTTTGTGCATCAGGTTTGATATAGGTTTTTCCTGCTACAAACAAGCAATCAGAAAAACAACAAAATAAAGAATATAGGAAACAGCAGCACACGTTGCAAGGTCTGGATGGAAACTGCATTCCTACTACAGCAAAGACACTGGAATGGACCTTTCTGACCCTGACAACAAAGATCTGCAGGTAATAACATTTTTGCAACATCTCACAAGCTGAGCAGAAAGGTTATGTTGGTGCAAAGGTCGTAAAAGGGACCTGCTGGGTCCAAAGCATTCAGACAACGCTCGAGCCTAATCAGATTAATTGTCTTGCCATAAAATTGTTCAATTTGCACTTCTCTCACCCTGGTTTTACACCGATGTAACTCCAAGGTTTCATTGGAGTCGCTCCTATCCCGAGTTTACGAGAGAGTAGAAGCAGGCTCTGCTTGTTGAAAGAATTGCGTCAAGGTATGACTTCCCCTCTCTCAGTAACTACTGCCCCACTCACTGACCAATGCTAGATATCATCATTTTGAATACAGAAGAGATAAGCGCTCCATTCCCTCAAGTTCAAAAAGATGATGGGGTCCAAGATTACAAAAAGAACCGAAAATATTGCTCAGCTGAAATCCAAATAAGGAGACATTTCAAGGTAGCAACCTCCGTGAAAGCAATTCTCAGCGATAGTGATGCAGCACCTGGGGGTGCCTGAACTACTTTCACATAAGAAAAGTTTACCTTTTTTTCCCCACTCATCATTTAAGATGTAGGCCATTTTTAGCAGAAGTATTGGTGTCGGACATTCTCAAAAATACGATAGTGCCTTTTCCAAACGCACCAACTTCATCTCAATAAGTAGTCGGGAAAATCTTAAATAAACTGGGTTCCTAGAACTAATCTCTATTGGGAATCTTCATCCTGCCTCTTGGCTTTCCTTTCAACAGTAGCTGACTTTCAACATCAGCCAATTCCTTAAACAGCATTTAGTTTTGCTAATTCCCATCTTCTCCAGATTAGCAGATCCTTTCCCCAAACTTTACTGAAATTCAAAAAGCACTAGATCAGCTACGTTTTCTCTGTCTATAAAAAAAATCAAATATCCTATCACAGGAAGATGCAAGGTTAGTTTAACAAGACCTACCTTTGCTGAATCCATGTTACCTTTTTATCCATTTACCTTCATATTTTCAAATACTCTTTCTTCCAAAATTTGTTCTTAGCCTTTCAGACTACTGAGGTCACACCAAGAGGCCTATAATTACCCAGATCACTTCTCCCCCTCCACCACCCTCCTTTTAAGATAGATAACAGATTTGCTATTACTGATTAAGAAGCATGGTTCCCACAGAGAGCGATTAATTTAAAAAACTGCAGGTCCTTGGAACTGCAATTGTGCGCTAGTTAGTCCAGAATTTTGGGATGGAGCTTATTAACCAGTCCCTGTGATCTGAGGCAAAGAATTCATTTCATTTTTTGGCTCATCTTTACATTATATTTCATCTCTCTCCATTTCTCACTCTGAAGTGGACCCACTTGTTGTACCCTTTATATTTCTAGGGCTAAAGAACTTTGGCTGCCTGGTCCTGTTCTGAGACTCCATCACCTAAACCATCTACAACATTTTCAGCTCTTTTTAGTGGCGGTGTTTCACGTACCTGGCCTGAATGTATTCAGCTTTGCTGCTGTTCTCTGGGGCTTCAGGAAAGAACTCTTTTATTTTCTGCATCATTGTCCATTACAAAACTCTCTGCCACTGCTTTTGTAGGCTAGGGCCAGACATGACACACAAACTGGTTTAAGTGATCAGAAACTGGTTTAAACCTGCAACAAAACAGACATCGAGTGCACTGAAACCGGTTTGCGATAAACCTGGTTGAATGTAGTATCAGACCTAACTGATTCGGCTCAAACTGGCTTATGCAAGGTCTGTCCCAGACCCCTTGCTGGTTTAAGATGAACCAGACACCCCCAGCATCCCAGCATGCTCTCTGGTGCGGGGCAGGGCTCTCTGCTCCACAGCAAGGCTGGCCACTCCCCTCTGCTCCCTGGCTACAGCTCAGCAGAGACTTGCAGGCACAGCAGGGTCTACTGCCTTTCCTGTGCCCCTCCTTCCCCACCCCTCTCACCAATCACTGCTTAAGCAGAGGTCTCTTCCTCCTCTCTTCCCACCATACAGACCGTAGCCAGCATGTGGTATGCTAGCTAATGCTGTGTAAGGCAGATCGGACAGTATCCACTTAGGGCTTTTTGGAGCTAATCGACAGCTTAGCTGGTAATGTCCCTGCATTCCTTTCTTTGGAAAAAGCTGTTTAAGAAGAGCTTGAACTAATGAGCAAGGCTTTGTTTTCTGATGGGGTGTTAAATGCTGATAACAGAGTTGATAAATTCTGTCATCAACAATAACTTTAATTATAATAATAAGCAATTATTATTACCTGTTTTTTTCTGGTCAACTCTGAATTCTTTCCCATCACATTGTTTTCCTTCTTTAAAAATTCAAAGCAGCAATGATGAGGGCAGTGAGGGCGTTTTGTATTTCTCTCGCTAAGTTGTGGACAAAAGAATAATTTGGCTTCTATCTATATAAAATTACTATAGCACAAGGAGAAATAAACACATGAATAGTTTTTGTACATGTAGTTGAAGTACCTAACAAGGGACAGTGAGGTTTCAAATATGCAGCAAGTCCTTATTCAGGACAGCATATTAATATGTTTAAACATGTGCTTATGCCATATGATTTAAAAACATGCTTCAATTTAAGCACGTGCTTTTTGTAATCAGGATCTTATCTTATTTTTTCCTCTCATCCTTGAGCTATTACGTAGAGTCAGTCACAGTCAGCATTTCCCACATGCTTTACTTTTTTCCCTTAAAGCTTCTTGTTAGACTTTTTTTTTTTTGGAACTTATTCAGTGAACATGCCAGATGTTGTAATTTGCACCTGTTTGGCTAGTGTCTGAAAGGCCTCGTTATTTTTAGGCTTAGCAGAAGGAAACATGTCTTCAGTGTGTTTGATGAGTTCCATGAACTTCTTCTGCTTCCTATTAACTCTTCTATGTAGTTGTCACAAAAAAGAACTCTACCAATAGCATAAAATGGGGAAAATAAGTTGACATCAGTGGCTGCTTCATCAGCTGGTTTAAGTCTTGCTGCAAAACAGAGCCATATACCAAATGACTCTCACCATTGGGATTTACCCTAAAAAGAATGTCTTTGCAAAGCATGGTGTAAAGCTCAGCACAGAAACTGTCATTTGATCTCTGAATATCCCAACAGGTTTTTCCTTTGGGTGATCATTTGTAAATGATTTGGAATCGAAAGCAACCCAAGATCTAATATGGCACCACTAAAAAAGGAGTATTTGCCCAACACTTTCTGTGAAAATACTTGCAGCATTCATCAGAAATTATTCAGTGAATATGTTCTCAGAGTATTCACATAGGTCTATAAATTCATTAGAACTACTTGTGTGAGTAAAGCTATTTACATGCATAAGTGTGTTTAGAATCAAGTCATTAATCATTCAATTTATCCTCCTGTTTGATTCTTTCATATACCAGGGAAAATGAAAACAGTTAAAAAAAAACAAAACATAGGAAAATAT
>NW_005842687.1:99812-140214 GCF_000455745.1 Alligator sinensis | reverse complement strand
GGGAAAGAGAGCTGAAACTAGTTTGACTTAAAAAAACAATTCTATGAAACTGTGAGAAATTTGGAAGCTCAGCCAAACCAAGCCAAACCTTTTAACAGAAATATTTTTTTTTCTATTTTTTCTGTTTCTCCCCAGTTCTGGTTGAACTTGTCTTTTTTTAATGACTAGATTGACACGGCAAACATTATAGCCAGCCAGACAGTTCAACCAAGCATGCTGGCTACTATTGTCACATGACAGTCAAAGGTGGTCACATGAAAGTCAAATGTTTTAATGGTAACAAGCTGAGCACTTATGTAAGTGCACATATCACCAGCATCATATCTAGATGTTCTCAAGCAAAGAAGAGCCTCCTTGTTTTGGTCCTTTGGAGCTCCAAATGCAGTAACAGATTGCCTTGCAAAATTACTAATATATGTTACCGATTTTTAATGAAGGGAAAATGCCTCCTTGAAGTACTTATGCTAATAAAATATGAGGCATGATTGAAGAAATGATTAGAGATGTACATCTTGGGGGGTGGGGGGGAATAGGGTTTTCAAGAGATCTCAGCATCTCTAGCTTGGACCTAATTTTCAAGAACTTACCCTGTATTCAACCACCTATACATAGTGCCTAGATTTTCCATCAACCCCACCAAGCTCCCAAAAGAGAGCAGTTTTTTAAATCTGGCCATTATTGACATTCTGAGGTTATTCTCTTTCTTTTATGAATAGTGCACGCCTTGCAGTGTTGGCCAATTTCTTTCACTGATTTCCATGCACAGCCTATTCTTCCACCCTTTCCTCTGAGAGCAGGGGCTGAAGTGCATCCAGAGGCCTCCGTAGCCACTGCATCTTTATTTGCTGGAAATGTTCTCAGAGGTTTCCAGCAGAGATCTGAGCACTGGACTGTCTGAACAGAGAATCAGTTCTCCTCTCAAAGGCATTCAGAGGTGAAGTTTCTAAGGGAGGCTAGGTGACCTTGCTAGCTAATTCCTGAACTGCAAACCTTTCAAAAGAAAACCTGTGATTACAATGATGGGGCCACAAGCAAGGCAGCTTGATTAAAGTGAAAGGAAAGAACTTCGACCGTTATAAAATAGTGACCAACACTCGCACCCTAATTACAGCAAATGGAAGCTGATCAAAATTGTGGAGGGTGTATGCAGTTCTGTTAAAACACGGATCTCCAAAGTCCAAACCTTGTGAGTATCCTCCTATGGTGAAATTTATCCCTGAGCAGAGGAATCAGTAGAACAATACCCAAATCAAGCCATCCCAACAGAATCTCTTGTACCAGAGCAAATTTTATCCATGGAGTATAAGGATCCCTGGTGGCAGCCCCTCATTTTCAAAGACAATCTGTATTTAGCACTAGGAAGTCAAAAGACTTGTTCCTGAATTTGCTCTGTTATTTGTTCAGTCACATTGCTGATGGCTTTTGTAAGAGGTGGGATTTTTGTTTATATTTAATTTTTTTAAATCATATTTCTATTTTTTATTTTTTTATCTTAGGGCTTTGCAGATTCAGGTCTCTGTTAAGCCTTCAGACATATCTATCCATCCCTGCACCCATCAATTGTGTCCATTTGTCCTTCCATCTTTATTTATCCACCCTTCCACTAGCCTTATTTTGTTACCTACCAACACTTCCATGAGCAATGTCTTTCTATCTTGCATACCAGAAGGTGTCTTACAACTAAAATGCATTCATTAATATTATCAGTTACAATTAATAATAATAATGTGCACTTCCCTCATACCCTTGATATACAGCTCTCAAAGCACTTCACAAATTTTAATTAGTGCTCATAACATCCCTGCATATGACCCTCATTTTAGGGGCAAGAAATAAGAGTCACAAAGATGTTAAAGTGACATACCCAAGGTTATCATTGTGGCATATTATTCATAAAGCATTATTATTTGGCTTTTTTTGTGTGCGCGCGCTTTTTTTTGCTTTCTTAAAACAGAGAGAAATGCAGAGCCCTCGCCCGATGTACAAGATCTGTAATAACTAGAGGAACGATACCCACGTCTCTTGACATTTTGTTCACTGCAGTGCCAGCAAGGGGACTCAAATAACCTTTCTGCCAATGCACGATGCCTTTGCAGATGCGTTCTCATTTTGAAAGGTCTAGTGTTTCTGATGAACTGGTATAATTACTCCCCATCTCAAAGCAAGGAGGATGCCAAAGGAGTTACAAGGCTCGACACAATGTGTGTAAGCTTCTTCCAGATAGCTCAGAGCTTGAGCTCCTCTGCTTTGCTGCTTAGTCAAGCTAATGAGAAAATTCCTCTGAGATTTTTCTAGAAGTCACAAAAAGGAAATAGAGGACACACATCAGGACTGGATTATTTATTGGAAACAAATAGCTAAATGACCTTGGGCCGGAAGCCCGGGCCCCTCATAGGCCTCATGTCACATAGTATTACTTCTTTCCCAGACGTGTGCTCGCTGGGCATTTAAACTCTGTCACATGAGCTTGCATTTGTTTTCAGGTTGTCTTTTCCTCTTTCTGTACCAGACAGAGTGGGAGAGGGAAAGAATTGGAACTAGTTAGTATGTAGCTGTGGCAAAATCAACCAAATGAAACAAAGAAGTGCCACTGCACTGCCTCAAGAAAGGGCGAGGATTCAAGGGAGGCCTCGGGTGAAGAGAGCAAAGCGAGACACCGACTTGAGCATACTGAAAGGTCGATCAGCAGAGGCTCTTCTTTCCAACCTGCCTGGTTTCCTAATGACTCGTAATAATGTTGATCCATCCCAGAAAGCTTGCACTTGCCCATACCTCGCTTGGTCGCATGCATTTGCACGTTTTCCATCATGCAGCCTCTCCCCCTCTCTCCCTGGGCTTCAGATCTGGCTTTAGGTGCAAAGATGGTTGCTTTTCGGGAGGCAGGAATGTTGCTCCAACCACATTAGCCCAGGCACTAAAGAGATTAACGGGAGCGAAAGAGAGAGCAGAGCCTGCTGCTGGGCTCTGAATAGGAAATGATCTGTGAGTAAATTGAACAAGCTGGGATGCAGTAAATAGGCAATTAACATTCATTTTGGCAAATCTGCACCTGTCGGAACTGAAATGTGAAAAAAAGGAAACACAGAGGGGAAACAGCTCTTAAATGAGGTCAAAGACAAAGTGGACCCATCGTACCTTCCTGCTCCCGGGTTTATTAGACTCCCGGCTGCATGTCACCAGCAGAAATTATTGTTATTTATTATTTATGGAGGCCTGCAAAGCATCATGTACATTTGCAAAGTGGGGAATAAAATAAAATTAAAAAGTGAAATAAAATACTGCTGTCCACAGACATTGCATCTGCATTTAACTCTTCTGATGCTGCATCCCATGGTCCCATTCCCTTTTCCTGGTTGCATCATGGAAAAAATAACCTCCTGGAATTTGTAGCACAGTTGTGTGATGGTATTTTGTCTTGCTACTGAACATCGCAAATGCCACTGACCTCATCTATAAGTAAGAGTGCTCAGTGCAAAGACTGCCATTAGGTTCAAGAAGCTTTGCAACAAGCCTAAACTAAAAAGAAACTACCGTACATAAACCCCTTGTGTGCGGATTTATGCTACCTCAAACAGGAAATTTCAGAATTTTCCACCAGCCAGAAGCCTAATCTCATTGCAAATATCCCTAACAGGAAGTAAATCTAGAAATAAAGAGACTGAGAATGTTCACCTTGGCCGTGTCTACACGAGACACTTACCGTGTGGTAGCTCATTACTACTGCACAGTAGCATCGCCGAGCATGAACCCTGATGCAATGCTACTGTGCAGTAGTAATGAGCTACTCTGCAGTAAGCATCACTAGACAACTGTGCCGGGATGCTACTGCACAGTAACACCGCTTACTGCGCAATCATTTAGTACCTGGTTATGCAAGTATTAGATGACTCGTGTTGCCATGCCCTTTAAGTACCAACTTACTTGAAAAAATAAATCTGACTGTATTTAAACTCCTTTTCTCAAGTAAATGGATACAAATTTGGCCTGGTTACCGCTTCCCTACTCCCCACTTTGAGAATCTTTTGAGTCTGAAGTAGCAAAATTCTCCAAGTCAACTGGATTGCAAGGAGTTCCCCCCACCCCAAGTCCCAACAATAGCATGAGATCGAGTCTTTGCTTGTGCAGCAGAATCAGTGGGTGGGAGAGAATTGATCCAATTTATCTTGAAGTTCCTAGAAAACTAAGAAATACAACAGCCTGCTTATTCATTTGTTTATTCCTTTGGCTTGATCTGCTTTTCTCAAACAGGACCCCAAACTGATGTAATCTGAACCCCTATAATTTACAGGCCTGTTGTCATTCTGAAACTAATCAGCTGTGTCAATGAGAAATATTTGTCATTATTTCCTGGACTCTTGTAAGCTAGCAGAGTTGTCCCATGAGAAAGTCTAAAGTGACCTAGCAAAAAAGAAGAGAGTGATAGATGTAGACGCCATTTGGAAAGAAAATGAAAATACCAGTTTAGCTCCAATATCTGCAATGGTGTCCATGCAGCTTGACTCTGGGAGGGAAAACGTATTATCAAGTAGGGTATGGCTGCAAAGATGGAAAATCATCTTCAAAAGGGTTCTAGACTATAGGGACACGAAGGATGCAGTCAAGATTTGGACCCAATGGCTGTTGCATTAGTCCTATAATGCTTATGTAAAATGAATTTACATGTACAAGCACTTTGTGCCACAACAGACAACAGTAGCTGAGCACCTTGCGCTTGCACACAGCCCACTGCAGATCCAAGGCCTTGGAAATCTCTGTGCTTTGTACTCAGTATGGGAAAGGTTCCAAGACTCCTGAATTGTTAACTGCTTCTTTTTGAAATGGCTATGTTTGGTCAAAAAAGGGATCAACTCAACTCAGGAGCAGTATAGGTGGAGGGAATTTGCTTAGTGTAATTTTTGCATGGAACCAAAATAAAAAGAAGTGCCTTTGTGTTTCTTCCAAGCGGGAGTTCAAAGTGGGACAGCTGACAAAGCAGCTAGGTGGGTGCTCTTATCCTAGCCCGGGGCAGGTAATTATTTCAGGCAGAGAGCCACTTGCTGAGTTTTGGCAAACCGTCAAGGGCCAAATGACAGGCAGCCAGGGGCAGATAAATATTACTTTTCTAAATTTTTTAGGGGCCCCACGGGCTGGATAGAATGGCCTTGCGGGCCGCATTTTGCCCACCCCTGTCCTAGCCCCTACCTGTACACATCCAAAAATGGAAACACCTCGGGCATTTCATTACCACTGCCAGCTTTTGTTCACCAAAGGCCCCAGGGTGGGATACTGAGGATGCTGCAGGACAGGGTTGAACTTGATTAGCAGACTTTTACATGGGCCCAGGACTAGAACGGCAGAACCTTTATATATACACAGGTAAAAATTTGAGTTCTATCACTAGGAGCTGGGTTCCAATTAATTTCTCCTGGTTTTCTACTAGCAATAGTTTGTTTTACTGAAAAATCAGCATCTCTAAGAACCACGAGGCCAACAAATGTATTGCATGCATCTAACACACACTTCAGAATTAGAACAGAAACATTTTCCACCGGAGACACCCTCCATCTGGGCCCTGAACAGGACTAGCAAAAAATTTTATATAAAATCAGGCCTGAGGTGCGGCAGCAGAGCTGAATGAAAAGAGGACAATATACCTACAGTCATAAGCCTCGAGTGTGTGTATTTGCTGAAACGCCTCAAAGAAAGAATGGAACGTGCCTAATTTGAGTCTGCTTCAGGCAAGCTTTCAGTCTTTTTAATCCAAGAAGTCCACACAATGGTAGGGAAAAAGATGGCTCGATCTATGCATGCTTTGCATTGTAGGGATTATTGCTTGTAGCCGCTAACAAAGAGAATGGGATGGAATCCTAAGAGGTCCTCTGTATGCTGCAACTGTATGATTTATTATTCAGTTAAAGCCTCCAAAGAGGGAAATAAGACCTCGTTGTCAACTCTGATTTATATTCTCTCATTTCGCAATTCAATGAGTGAGTCAGGTGGGCATTGCTGGAAACTGGTTATGGATTTTGCCCAATGAGATATAATTGTATTTGGATTCTAAGTTTCAGTTTTATTCTCTCTCTCTTTCACCATGATTTTATTTTTAGCTTTGCCCCTCTTATTTTCTTGCTCACTCCTGGAACATCAAATGGAGCAGCAAGAGTGGGTCACTTGATAACGCAGCCATTTTTTCTGGTTTCTCTAATGTGTAGCGATGTACAAATTATTTTATACTGGCACTGACTGTTGTCCATTCCCACAGAAGGGGAAAGTATAATGGAAAAGATTTAACATTTTATATGAAATACGGGCTCCCTTAAAGTCAGTGGGAGCTTCTACTGATGTGCTCTCCAATTTTTCTGTTTGAGAGAAACAACAAATGTATTGGCAGAAATGGCCTGCATTTTCCAGTTCATTTTTAAAGGGAAAACAGCCCATTTCAAAAAATGAGTTTTGAGAAGATTTGCTTCAAAATGGTCCAAGTCTTTTTGGATGAAAAGCTCCACACTAAAAATTTTGAAAATAAATAAAGATGTGTATAGTTCTCTGGGTTTGCCTTTTCTCCTCCTTCCCCCAAACCATGCCTAGTGAGAACATGTAGGAAATTACCCACCAGCTGCCAATTATGACAATGTCATTTAATGTCTCTCAAAAGCTCTTTCATGGTGAAATCCTATTTTAAGGGTGTCTTGCATGACCTACTGTTGGTCCTTTTGCACGGAAGGGGGAATTTCATAGTCAGTATGCACGCAATTTCATAATAATCAAATTAACTCGTGCAAAGATACAGCTTAAAGCAAGGAAGAAAACCAGCACATCTCAAACATTGAAGATAGATCAGCCAATAAACGCCCCCTTCAAGGAAAAGGCCATTGCTTCATTTATATAAATAAATGGGTGCAAAGCAGCATGGATCACAAGGAGCAAAGCATTTACAGTGAACATGTTCCACAATGAACATGAAACATGAGACCAAGTTATCCTACCTGTCATTGGGATGGCTTTTATTCATGGGCTACCCCTAATGCCTCCATATAAAAACCTGTCTTGGCATATTTCAGCATGCAGAGGTGAAAGGAAGTCCGTGCTATGGCTTGCTTTTCCAAGCTACAGTAACCTTCTCCTCCCCTGTGCTCAGGCATTAAGGCTGTTAACGGTGAAAGGAAACGTTTCCTTGAATTAGTGTGAATCATTTTGTCGGGGAATAGTGTAACTACCAGTAATTTTCAGATCAATTTACATGACACTCCACTTATTTTATGCAGCGCCATGTCGCTGTTCCACTTGACTGCGCTAATAACATGTGCCCTTAAAATTAAAACTTTTCATCTTGGCGGAGCTCATATTTCCCATGGTTATATATTGAAACATCTCCTTTTCTTTGGCTGCTTTAACTATTCATTTACCTCTGATGCTTAGCTACTGCATGGTCTTCCTTTAAACACAAACCAAAACAATACATGAACATCATTTACATCAGCCAGAGGCCCTTTTTTGGACCCTTGTGCCCACAGTGTCCGAGTACCTCCCGAAAGGAAAAAGATTTTACCCTTAGAATAAATCAGGAAGAGGAAAGCACTATTCTCAATTCACAGATGGGGACCTAACATACACGGTGAATAAGTGACCTGTTCAAAGTTTCACAGGAAGCTCATGTTTGAAGCAGGAATTTAGTCCAAGTTTCTTGAGCGATAACCCAGCACTCGAGCATGCTTCCTAACACATCGTCCACTTCCCACTAAAAAAACCCCAGCTTTCCAAGGTCACACCACAGGCCAGTGACTGAATCAGAACCAGCGTCAACCAGGCTGCTACTTCAAAGCCCTATCTACAGGACCATGCAGAATTGCACTCTGATGTTTAAATAATTAATATCATCCCTGTATTGGATAGACATCCAAATGGCATTACTTCTGCCTGCAAATAATTGCAGGTGTAAGAAGCTCCTAATCTTTAAAAGGGGGACTAAATCTACAGAAAGTCTCTACCATAAAAACTGTTCCTCAATTTGAGCTTCATTGCAACACCGCTCAGAGCTGTGCTAATCTAATCTGGTTGTCACAGAGGTGACTCTTCACTGCAGTATGTTAGCACATTGTACCAGGCAGGCCCTTAAAAATTTTTTCCAGTGTTATGGCTTTTTAAATTTTTTTTTTTCACTTCTTGTACTAACTGTTCTCAGTGTTTTGTGATTTGCTAATCAACTCCTGTCCTCTGCCTGAGAAATGTCTGCATTTTGGTGGTGGGCAGACTGATTGCTATGCAGTGAATCTGCATATATGATGTGCAATCACTGTAAAACCCTGGCCCTGAGAAATACTGATCATTTGCATTTCCTATTATATTGGAGTTGGGAAAACTGCAGGGGCTCATCTCCTTTCAGGGACAGGCCAAGTAATAGCTTGCATTTCCACAGACCCTTATGCTCAAGGGTGCATTCTTTTTTTCATGATCAGTTTTAAGGACAAGTTTCTCAAAGATTTTGAAGCCAACTAAAGCCCTTTGGATCAATCCTATTCTACTTTGCCAATATTAATCCATTAAGCTTCACAACAAGATCTGAGATGTCAGCATTATTACCCCATTTTGCAGTTGGAGATAGCCAAGTATAGGAAAGGTAAGGGACCGGGGCATGGCCACATACGTACAATTAGTGGCATACCTGGCAAAATAAATCAGGACTCTCAACTTACTGCCCTGCTACCACAGTGATGGGCACACCAAAAACACAGATTCCCAGCATCTGCTTCTTCTCATGAACTAGGTTTATATCAGTTAATTCCACTGACTGATAGAGTTATTCTTCTATTCTATTGGTGTATGCAAAAAATCAGCTGAAGCCAGGAAACTGCAGGTTATAAAAAAGCTTTTTTGTTTGTTTGTTTACATCAAAGGTGATGAACAGTTGAAACAAACTGCCAAGGGGAATGATAGATACTTCGTCTTGTGATGTTTTCTAATTAAGGCAGGCTTCCTTTCTGGAAGATGGGCTTTAGCCAAACACAAGTTATTTGAAGTGGTATAAGTGCAACTATATGAAATAACAGCTTGTGTTATGCAGGTCAGACTAGATGATATAATGGCTCCTGTTGGCGTTAGATTCCATGAATTTATGAATCTCTGAAACTCTCTGGCCTCTACAACAACCACAGAATATAAACTTTCTCTATGAGGCAATAAGAGCCAAGGAAGTTTAAAAAAAAAAAAAAAAAAAAAAAAAGGAGCAAACTGAAAAGTTCTTCTCTTTTAGTGCTTCACTGTTCATAGTTTTTCCAGAAAATAAAACTGTGTTTTGTCAAAAGTCTGAAAGCTTTTCCTGTTAGAAAGCACCATGCATGACAGTCACCTGGTGTCACACACTCCCTGAATCTGCAGACAGGGTATGTCTCTAATGGGGAACTAAATTAGCACACAGGAAAAACAAACAAGAGCTACTCATTATGAATTGTTAATGGCCTGTTTACTGCGGAAGCTGTCACAGAAAACAAGAGAGTCTGCTAAGTCAATAATTTATTTCAGGCCGTGGAATTAATTAGGGAGATAGTTAAATAATTGTAGGAAAGTGAAAATATGTTTGGATTTTAGACACTAGTAGCAGTTTGCAAACGGCTTTGCTGCAATAAACAACAAGTAGATGAAAAAGGCCTGGAGGTTATAGGCGAGGAAGCAATGCTGACAAATAGCCCTTTCATTTAGGTATGGGGAGACTTCATTCGGACAAATTTAACCTCCTCCTCAAAACAATGGATCTCAGGTTTTGCCTGGTATTTTCA
The DNA here is from genome assembly GCF_000455745.1 of Alligator sinensis. Classification (NCBI taxonomy): domain Eukaryota; kingdom Metazoa; phylum Chordata; order Crocodylia; family Alligatoridae; genus Alligator; species Alligator sinensis. The sequence goes on along the minus strand of NW_005842687.1, from coordinate 130,462 downwards.
AAAGACCCTGAGGTAGAAAGGTATCCAACAGAGTTTAAGTGGGATCAGGGCACCTAACTGACTTAGATTACATCTACACTTTAAGAGGACTCTGGTCATAATTTAGTAGGTCAGGGGTGTGAAGAGGTATGAGGGCCAGATGACACCAAGCATGTTCGCAGAAGCCCCCGATGTGGACATAGTTACAAAGCTGCGCAGCTTTTTGCTCATGAAAGCTGTTTTTCCTGGAGCGGTACAATGTGCAGCTTTACTGGTAGATATTGTCCATGCTGGGAATGTTTTAGCCGGATAAGATATTGCTATTCCTGTACTGGTAAAAGTACTCTTGATGTACTGGCATGGCCACGGGCTCTTCAGTTAATCCCAGTTTTGGAAAGCCCCTTAAGGATTTGGATCATCAGGGCCACTTATTCAACCCCTTGCCATATATTACCCCGGAGCACAAAGGATTACCAACTAGCTCAGCTCCCATGCTCTCCTACCAGGAACCTTCCCACAATACTGCTGAGATTCAATGCCACGTCCGTTGTTATCCATGAAACGATTTAGTTTAGATTCAGCTAAAAATTTAGGTTTGGATGCATCAGCATTTTCTAATGAAAAAATAATTTTGTCCAGAAATTACTTGCTATCTCCTATTGTTATAGTGGGGGGGGGGGGGAAGAAAATCAAACAAGAAATCTCCCTAAATGTCATTGCAAGCTCTATTGCTCTGCTTTATTTTTAGTACCTTATTGTACATGTATAAATAAACCCTTGATGTCTGGCTAAAAAGGGGGATTGTGTTCTATAAACTGTTACCATCCCAGCGCCATCTATGACAGCCAACGTGGCAAATATTTACTCAGATGCAATCAGAACCACAGGAGAGCGGAGCCGCTTTCCGAGTTTCTTGTTTAGTCTGTGCTGGGTTTCTAAGGGAGAAAGGGATCAGGACAGAATATTTACAAAAAAATCAGCCAAGTTAGTCGCATCTAAAGTACAGGAGGAGAGAGGTGGAGAACTATAAGAAGGGCTGAATGCCACAAGCCTCAGGGTTTCTAGATATAGGACCCTGGACTGTTAAGCCAAAAATGTATATTGCCTGCCTAAATTAATCTGGGTGCACACTTTTGGCTCATGCTATATGGAGGCAGAAGTCTCAAGGGCCTCTGCTTCCAGCTTCTGGTAGGTTCTTAAAAAGGTTCTCTCTCTCTCTCTCTCTCTCTTAGTAAGCCATAGGATCATAGGTGTTAGGGGCCAGGTTTACCTGCAGTGCCCAGCTTCTGCTCCAACCAGCAGTGTCAGGACGGGCACCCATCAGGGAGCCAACATTTGTTTTCAAACCAAACTGATAACTCACTGGGTGCATCTACAGTCCCCCCACTTCAGTTTGCACTAGTCAGCTGTTCCCAAGTGCAACGTAAAGCTATAGTGCTTTGAGCCCAGGCGGAGCAGCCCTGAACTGGCAAAGGCATGGGGGGAGGGGGTCAGCCCCAGGCTCTAGGTGGCTGCATTGGGGGGTGGAGGGGTTGGCTAGGGCATGACGGTGCTAAAGTGCGGGGCTAAGCAGCAGGCAGCCCCTGCGCTTTAGCACCCTCATGTCCCAGCCAACCCCTGTCACCATCTACACCTGCGTTTCAGTGCATGCAATTACTCTGCTGTAGGATAGTACTGTCCCCAACAGTACTAACCTAGGATGGAGTTAATTAATTTACTGTGCCCCAGTACCGGTGCCCGTGTAGACAGTGACGCTATACTGCAGAGCTAATAAGTCAACTCCACAGTCAAGTGCACATGTTGTTGCACCCACTGTGCCCTGGAATAAGCTAGAGAAGCCTGACAGCTGTTCTAGTTTCTACCAACTGCTTGGCCCTGAAGGGACGACTCGCCAGTTAAGCACACCCAGTGGTGCTCAAGATTGAGTGGTGCTAAGGATGTTCCATACTGGGCAATGCAAAAGCAATATAATCTAGAATATAGCCATAAGGATAGTTGAGCCTTACCAGGCCTCCTACTTTCCAGACGCTGAACTTGCAATAATCAACTAAAGAAAGAAAGACACTTTTTGGTACTATTCTAATAAGCTGCCCAACCTGCGTGGTCCGACGAGTCCAGCTTCAGTCTTCAGTAGGTGCTACCAGTGACCTGTTGAGATGTATTTATTCCACACTTCCACACTGCAGTCGCTTTGCATCGTGTCATCATATGGCACACAACATAAATAATCGAGGAGGAATCGGACAAGACTTGTCACAATACTGCACTTAGAAAAGTTGAAAAAAAATCTAGATAATACTACTTAAGTGTTACTGTTTAAAACCCTTGTAGGCTGTATTCTATAGGTTCATGCTCACACATACGGATACCACCCCACAACCCAAATACTTTTTTTCATGCCCTTATGTATTCAGTGTGTACATGCCACCGAACATGTGTGTAAATGCATTTATATAATGCACCTAATAGGGTATCCAATTTGAGTTTGTGTAGTGTATGTCTGTGCGTCTGTATGACTAAACAGTGAATGAGAGTGCGACTATGAGTGTGAGTATATATTATCTATGTATACACATGTTATCTGGCAAGGAATGGATCTGTGTCTCTATTTTCTTGTGTGCTGAGCCTCTGCCTGTAATAATAATATTTCCCCCCTTTTTGTTTGAAGTTTTCAGCTGCCTGCAACATGTGGCATTCAAAGCTTCAGCAATACGAGCGTCAGAACTGTCAGGAAGATTAACAATAGGTATTTGAAAAGAAAACAGTAGGTAGTTACGGAGCTGTTCTTGGACTATGATTTATGGAGGTTTTTATGACAGAACCATGACTTGGAGATGAAAACAGTGCACGTTCCATGAAAACCCAAGTAAAGTGGGTGTTCTGATAAACAACTTGCTCTTTACCACAAGATGCTGTCCTCCTCTTTGTCTTAAAGAGGTTTAAGCCCTATAAAGGACCATATTAAAGCTACTGTCCTCCTAAACCCAGCAAACATTATAGGCCAGATTCACTGTTATTGCAAGTCAACGTATTTCCGGACAAGAAGCATGCACGCTGACTTATAGCAGCTGAAGAGCCAGCCCAGAGGCAGAGCAGCCTATTCATACTCAAGGGAATTCTTGCTAGGTAAGGATATCCCTCTGGAAACCTACTATATGCATCCACACATCTGAGTTGGGATGTTCTCCCAGAAAGCTTCTTCCCCTGTTAGTGTAAAAATCTTCTGCCACCCACAATAGCCCTGGTCAAACTTTAGTGGTCTTATAACCTATCCTACCTTTCTCCCACTACTGCTATTAATTATTTTAATGATGTTGATCCAATGCTACATCCCTTTTGCCTAGTCTCTGTTCAGAAAGCAAGAGGAGAGGGACTGTTCAAGTAGTTGCATGATGCTGATTTAAATGACAGACGCGCACAATACAGGAAAAGGGGATAAAACCAGACCCAGCTCCCTCTGGCATCAATGAGTACCTTCCCGCTGACTGTTCTGGGTCTAGCTGAGGCCTGCAGAGCATGTACTCAGTTAAGGAGGAACTCTCTCTTTTTTATCTTGTTCTCTTTTAGAGGTCAAGGTGAAGTGTGAGTAACTCGCATTGCAGTTAGGGGTCAGGATGTTTATGGACTCTTTGATAGGTTTATTAGTGAGCAAAGCTCATTAAAATATGGCTGATGCAGTTTTTCAAGAGATGTCTTATTACTATTTACTTTTCAGACAGCCAGGGAGTAGCTTGGGCCCAGAACACCCTTCCTGGGGAGTCCGACTCTGCCAAGACTACATATGCACCACTACACATGTCCTATTTTTTGAGAAGCTTGAAAGACAAACGTGGCTCGGCTTTTTATTTATTATGAGCTATTTGCTTCTCAGCTCCCGTTCTTTATAGCAACCAGCAATATGAGTATAAAAACACCGAGATGCTTGAAAAGGAAAAGAATTCGTGTATTTTGCAAAAAGAAGAAGAAGAAGAAAGGGTATATAAACTAAGAATGAAAGCCAGAGCAGGCCTCTGCACCACTCAAGTCCAATGTAAGCTTTATCCACAGCTAACAGTTATTGCTAACAGAAACAATACTGGAAGGGAGAAGCACAAAAAACAAACTTGTGACTCATGGTTTAAGACCATCTGTACCAATTGGGTACTGGAACAAGACAAGACATTTTGGGGACAGATTATCTCCATTCCCTGCACTTTCTTGGCACCTGTCACTATTAGAAACAGGCAACTAGACTAAATGGAGCTAGTTCCATTTGGCAGTTCCTTCCCCCCCATGTTTTCTGGAGGGCCTAAGAGGGACATGAGTGGGGCATAGTCCTTATGCTACCCCTTAGCACAAAGGCAAAGAGTTTAATGAATCAGACTAAGTGTAGCCTACATGAATATTCTGGGCTGCTCTGATGCTAGAAGAATTGGTTGCCACCACCTTCAACTCCTGGGACTCTAGGATAAATGTTCATAAAGTTTCGTGTTCCAAGCCAAATCAATTCCAAATCTGAGTCAGTCAAGAACCAAAAGTGACCTTACTATCAGCAAACATCCTCCACCCCTACCTGGGGCTTCAAATGTTTCCAAATCAAGTCACTGGGAATTACCGCTTTTCTGGCACAGAGTAGTACCCACAGAGGTAATGTATAGATAACCTCCCACTTGCTGCTTGAGTGGGAAGATCTTGGCTTTATGTCCACTTTATAGAAATGGGAAACTCTTCCCTACATGGGCGACTGGTGCCTCCCGAGTCAGGGGGGCACTTGCCCCCACCGCAAATAGTCAGTGACTAGGGGGGTTTCCCCCATGGTCAATCCCGCAGACCAGGGGGGGAGGGGGTCCCCCCCCCAGCCAATCCCACTGGCCTGCAGTTGGCAGCAGTGCACCACTGGCACTTCTGGGTCAGCGGGATCAGCTGCAGGGGGACTGCTTTGGCGTACCCCCTGGCCAGCGCTCTCAAAAGGGGGTGGGGGGCACCAGCACTCTTGCTTCCCCCCCTACCCAGAAACACTCCTGTCAGGAGGTGCACCAGCACTCTCAGAGGGTGCACATGCACCCTCTAAGCATCACCACTGCCTCCTTAGCTTGCTTCTGTGGCCATACAGGCGAAAGCAAGCAAAACTCGGGGGCATACGAACCCTAAGCCTCTGGGCTTGGGCCTGCATGTTGGATGCCTGGCAGATGATTTGGAAACGTCTGGGACTCTGGGATACACCCAGATACTTTCAGGCCCTTGGCATCCTGAACCTGAGCCAAACCAGCAAGCAGATCCGGATGACATTGCCATCTCTGCCAGCTTCAGGGAAGTCACGAGGCAGAGACTGAAATGACATTTGTCAAGCGATTGGCCCCTTGTAATTGCTCTAAAGCTGTGCCAAAACAGAAAAGCATGGCTGCAGAGCCCTCCGATCACAGGACAAATTCACCCTCTTTATGAGGGTTCAAATGCACCCACTCATAAGTGGAATGACAATTTCTATCCATTTCAGCAGCAACACAACAAGCTGCAGCCATTGTCTCTGGATTGGAGGGACCAAAGGAAGGGGAGGGAGGTCCTTACTGGGGTTTTCTTAGTCCCACTGGTATTGTGGGGAGAGCAGTGGATTGGAGCCCCGCCCCTTGGGGGGGGGCTCCAATCTACCTGCTCCCCCCCCCAGAGGGGTGGAGTCTTCCCCTCCCCCGACTTCTCCCCCTCCCATCCAGAGAGCGCGGTGGGGGGGGGGGGGGGGGGGGGGGGGAGAAGAGGGCAGAGCCAGGGAAAGACGCAGATTTCCCTCCCTCAAATCTGCTCCAAAGTGGAGCCAATCCTCCATCCTCCAGATCCAATGGCTAGCGTCTGTTAGACTGGAGGGATCCATGTAACTCATGGCAATTTCTATGCATTGCCATGAATTAGACCCGGGAGCTGCACTTCTGTCTGCACCCATGAACACCACCTAGAACAGGAAATAATGGAGCGGGGAGAGAAAGAACACTTATGTCTCATTCTCCTTCTCCTCTTATTTCTCCTGTCCTATTTCTCTCTTTTTCTTTCTGTTTAAAGAGAGTTTGGCTTAACTAACCGAGTCAGTATCTTTTGCCACACTGCTGTGAATCTGTAGCCAAAAGGCAAGCAAAAGCAATGCATTAAAATGCCCAATGCTGCTATAGTTTTGCCAGGTCCCAGAGTATCCGATACAACATTGTGCATTCTCCCTAGGTTCTTCTATCAGTGAGGCTGAAAGCAGAAATAGAAGCGCCCAACAGCTCTGCTCCTCTACACCCACATTTTGTATTTGTCTTCTGTTGCCTGCAAGAAGCAGGATCATACTCTTTGCTGCTGAAGTAATAGAATGAGCTCCAGACCATCTCAACTAATTTTTTTTTTGCCCCCAAAAAGGACAGCTACAAATACCTAAAAGACTGTCAAATGAAGGAATAAAGGACATTGCTGAACTTCAAGTCTTTCTAAATACTTTACATGTCAATTTTCTTCCCTCTCAATCTTTAATAAAAGACTTTTAATAATGATTGTTTGCAGTGTGACCAGGGCTTCTATACCCAAAACCCCAGATTTTGTTTAGGTCCTTAAATGCTGTACAATTACAGAGTCAAATTTACATCTTGGACTCATTGTACCCATCAAGTCCATCAAAATTAAGAGATCTGTATGTTGAATAAAGTATTTTTAGCTTCATTTTGTCACTGGCCTCTCAACTTTACAATAGCTACTCATATTAAACCAAATGTCTGTGCTGAAATAACTTGATTGGGAAGATTATATCTAAACAAGGTTCAACCATTAAGTTGCATCAAGACAAATTTTTGCTCTATTTCACAGAAACAGCAGGTAAGTTGGAGTAGTTGCTCTCTAAAGCAAAATACATTAAGCAGACAAACCTCAAGCAAGCCTGGATATAGAAGTGTCTTTGGTGATAAAATCCAACCCATAGGACATTTCTACAGCTATAACCTAGATGATTGAAATGAACATTACTATTTTAGGTTTAACACAGAAGATTTCATGCCTCAAGGTGTCCTCAGAATTGCCTAGGAAGCATCAGGACTGTTGAAAAACACCCATACATGGCAAATAACTGCTGAGGATCAAGCAAATATATTTAGAATGTAGATCCTTGGCAAACACTTTTTTTAGCCATTGCAAAGGCTTCAAAATGATGGCAGTTCAGACAAATGAGAAATAGGAAAGCTGTAAATTTGAAGGAGATTAAATAGTTCTCTTTAGGACATTTCCAAATTGTAAATGAAAATTTCTTAAGGCTTTCTCCACCTTTCAGTTTTACACATCCGCTCCACCAGCTGAAATTACAAAAATAATGAGTGATGACAATGTGGAGCCGGACCTTTCCTCCGATGTATTCAAAGGGAATTAAGGTTTTGAGAGGTCAACTAAATTGCCAAGTTCATGCAACAAGTCCGTAGTCCAATTAGAATTAGGATGCGAGAGAGACATTCACTTCTTGCTTGAAATGTGGCATATAAAGAGCTTTTCAGTTGATGTCAGTGGAGTTATGGAGATGTAAAACTGAAGGGGAAAAAAACAAATCAGAACCAACTCCTTACTTCTGTTCTGCAGGTCCAAGTAGCAGACAATGTAGTCTCTGCTGTGCGTGGAAGTGCATACATCTTTGGTTTCAAGGAAGTCAGTTCAAATCTGAATGTTTTGTCCATCTGTTCTCACAAATCACTATGAACTAAATGTCTTGCTCCATGGGCTGGTTGGGAATACTTTGATTAAACCTTTTTTTGTTAAAAGATGCCGCTGTTTCGTTTTGGTGGTGTTGGGGGATATGGGACTGAGGGCTTTTTTGTAAGCTTTGATGAATTTCTTGTCCTAAAAAGGTTAGCAAAAGGTTTTGAAATACCCAGTCTTGGTATTTACAAAACAAAAAGTTGAATATAACCTTTCTTTTTTTTTGTTCCAACACCTAGTTAATTTACAGGAAACAAAAGTTGATACTGGAATGAAATGCTTCAAAAATAGTAAACAACTTCTTTCCCCTACCCCCCTCCAGTTAAGCCATTTCCCCCAGATCTTGGCAATTTCTAAGCTTCTGACTTTTCCATCACGCTTCAGGTAGGCATGGGGAAAAATGCTGAAATCACAAAAATCAGCATGGGACAGGAAAACAATTGCCCATCAGTTCTACTATTCACATCTGCCTATTTCTCCTTTGTAATGTTATTGCCCTTAAAGTTAACCCTACCAAATCTTTTGGACACCTGTTCAGAAAACAACAGGAGCTGAACAGTCAGCACTTGTGACCATCAAGCTATCAGTGCTGCAGTAGGTTTGGTCTAATGCCCCTTGATGTCAAGATTATTCCACTGAATTCAGTGGAGGTAGTCACTAAGGCCGAGCGTTGTTTGCACACAGGTATTTACAGGTCTGTCTGAACAAAGTCCTGCTAAACATAGAAGTGTAACTCACTGACCGACCAGAATTCACTGCACAATAACCGTACATCATTTTCTTGTAATCTACAGAAGCTTCCGTTGGGGATCAAGGAACTGTATTGACTTAGTCGCATACAATTTTGCAAAGAAAAGGCAAAATCCTTCAATCCTTCCTAAACAAACTGCCTATTGACTATAAAAGACTGGCCAAGACCTCCCATTAGTTGAGTAAAAGCTGCAGGATTTGGGATCTAACTATACATTCCTAACCATCGTCATCTTTATTATATAGTGCTGCCTTCACTTCATTTTGCCAAGCACTTGGGGATACCTAGTAAGAGTACTGCACCTTAAAGTAAAAGAAAGGAAAATGATAATAAGGAAGACTGCACTGTTTGAGTGCTGTTTGCAAGTCGAGATTTAAATACCCCATAATAGTCAAAGTGGCCACATATGTCGAATGGAACAAAACAACAGTTGTTTGGGAGATTTTCCTAGATTTTATTTTGTTAAATATATATATATATATATATATATATATATATAAAAGAATGAAAGAAAAGAAGAAATCTCTGTGCTTAAAACCCCAGGGGATTTTCGAAAATGGTCTGATGTAATTGTCTAAAACAGCTGTGAAAACACTTATTCTTGTTTACATTTATGTCCTCTTCCTTTTATCCCTGCTTTTTTCTTTCCTTGTTCTTTGTGGCTTCTATCTCTAACATCATTTTATATTTTTTTCTCATCATTTTGTTACTTGTCTTTTTAGCTGTCTAATAAATAACAGTTTGCTCTTCCATGCAGCTTTTGACAGTGGGTTTCAAACCAATATTGAAAATATGAATTGCAACTCATAACTTGTCCTGGGTAAAATTCACCCCTAGGTATACGATCTTAAATTATTACCCACCTGGTTTGGAAAGCAAGCATTATTACACTTGCATAAGTGGGCTAACTGAGACGCAGAGAGAAATGATTCGGCTGAAGTCGCGCAGAAAGCAGATGGACTGTGAACAACAAAACCTAAGAGTTTGATCCTCATCACCGATTTTAGGGCAGAATAGAACAAATCAAGTATTGATTTCCCAAAGGAAAAGAGGTAGTCCTCTTTTTCATGTCTAGTTTGTTCCTCATTGAATGTACTAAAACTCAGTTGCCAAGCAAGATGTGTCCCAAGTCCAACACTCCTGTGGACAACCCTGGGATATACCAAAGTGATCCATGCCCTAGTTAGGTCCCGACATGGCCCATTATTCTTGCCTGCAGAACTTCACAGAATCATAGAAACATGGGGCTGAAAGGACCCTCAGGAAATATTCTAATTCAACCGCTACTTAAGGCCGTATCATCCCTGATGAAACCATCCCAGTCCCATTGTGAGAAAATTCTCCCTAATAACCAGCCTAAATTCCCCCTACTGCAATTTGAGACCCATTGCTCTTAGATTATTCTCTCTGGCCTCAGGGGACAGCACTATCTCCATCCTCTTTATAAGCCCCCTTGCCACGAAATCTGCCCAACTGAGCTCCAGCATCTATACTTTCATTAAAAATCAATCAATCAATCAATCAATCAAATCTTCTATGCTTCATTCTCTGAGCCAGGATGCACCCAGCGAAAGTAACTGGGCTGGGCTTGATTCACAGGACTGCTTCCAGGCTCAGCTGGGGAGCAATTTAGCAATGACCAATGTCTTCTTGCGTCAGACAAACTCAAATAAAACCACTCAATAACCCTTGCCCACTACAGTGGTGTATTGACTCAGACACTTAATGACTGCAACTCAACTGCCAACACTGCCAAATGCCTAAACAACAAACGCATCCAAAGTGCATAGCTCATATTCCTTCCAGTGAGCCAAAAATGGCAAACATGTATTGCCCAGCTACTGAAACCTCTGCATTTGGTTCCTTAAAGCTTCTACCATGAAGCAGTGCATTTTCAAGACTGTGTTCTGCAGTAGTGAATATTAAAAATCTAGTAGCACCAGAAATAAATTGACTATAGTAACCAATTAAATAATACATTTAGGCCAATATTCCCAGTGTTTTCATTTTTTTTTTTTTTTAATTTCTCTGAAAGTGCTGCAGAATCTCCAGGATGCTGCACTGAAGTGAAGAATTTAAATTATTATAGTTACTATGTATGTGTCTGCATTACAGTTAATTTTGGAGATGGTGACTGAAGCCCCTCTATGTACTGTACATATATGGGGGCAGGTCCCTAGCAGGAGTGAGTTGTAATAGCTTCACTCAAGTCGGTACACCATGACAATTTATACTGGCTGAGGATCAGAGTAAGACCATTCTTATTCATAAATCAGAGAAGCAAAGGGTGGGAGAGCACTAGTATTTAGCATGACTTTTCCCATGTTACTGATGGGGAGTAGGGGGCAAAAGGACATTACGTGAATTGCCCAAAGCCACACAAGGAATATACAGGATCAGCTGGATCTGAACTCAGATTCTTCCAAGTCCTTGTACAGTGCCTTAACACTATGCTTCATCCCATGCTTGCCATATAACACAGGATTACTTTGATCTTAGCATTCCTTGCATTGCAAAGCAACTCTCCCCCTTCCCTCCTTTAACTTTTATTGTTGAAACATTTTGACTATTACAGTTTGTTGCTGCATCTCTACATTTTTCCCCTTCCATCCTTCTCTTCTCTGCCTGAACCTGTCACACCTACATCAGGAAAGCAATTGGAAAGGGGATCTCAGAGGAGCTACCTGTCAGATCTGTCTACTTGGAGATCAGCTCTGCTGCTCAAAATGTGGAGGTGAATGATTCCTGGGAGGAAGTATTGCTATACTGGTGCTTAAGCAGAGGAACTTTTTTCCAACAGGTGGATATGACAGATTTATCAAAAAAAAATAATAAGAAATATATATTAAGCTATCCACCACTCACTAGGCCACTTAGGCACCAAGTGGAAAATAAGGTTAGGAAGTAAGGGAAATTTATTAGCAAGCTGAAGTTGAGTGCCGTAGTGCAATATGCCTTGCAGGGATGCTCAATGATTGGTCATGAAATAACTGCATGTTATTAGGGCCCTTCAGGTGAAAGCCATGTAAGAATTAATATGCATTTTAACTACAATCCAAATATAATTATAGTTTTGGGCCATTACAAGATAAAGAGATGGACCCAGCAATATTACACCCTGGAGCATCCAGAAAGATCATTTGCACTTGATGTCAGTTAAATGCATGACCTTGATGAGTAATGATTTACTGCTTTATTTGTATCTCTGTCATTAGTATCAATTTTAACTCCCAGCAGAGAGCTTTGCTTTCCAGTGAGCTCATTTTAATCCAAACTTTTGGACACACATCAACTGGTAGTTCCCAAGGACCAGAAAATCCAGAAGCCAGTACAACATTTTCCATAGAAATCCTGTAAGGTGGATTTAAGAATGAACTCTTGCAAGCCCTTTGCAACTGCCCTGCATGAAACAACTGCTTAACACGACCATCTTCTGTGCTTAAAAAGCAAGGTCTAGCTCCATCTCCTGCAGACTCACACAAAGAAAAATATCTGCAGGTAGTTTTAAAGACTCAGTACATTGTCACGTGCAGGAGAGGCAGTGGACCATTGGACCTAGCCAGTCAGCCAAGTAGATGTCCAAACTCGATCATAAGAAAAACCAACAGAAAATAAATAATTGATTTGAAGCATAGATAAAACTTCACTTCCAATGCTAGGCTTGTGTGGAAAGTAAAACAAAAACCCCATAAGGTAAAATGTGCTGAATAGTCAGTAGAAAGGGAAAAAAAAATCTTCTCTCTTTTTGGTCAGTAAACAAACCTAGAGAGAATAGGTTTTCAGTGTGTTGACGATGTTCTGGCAGTTCATTAATCCCAGCAAAATCTCTCCAAAGTTACTGATGCGTGGATTCCATTTTCAAATTTCTCATTAGTTCCTCTTTATGGATTAAATGCTGATGTTCACGAATGAATGCACACAGCTTCAGTTGATGGATGTAATTGGGTTGTAATGGATTTTAGCTGCTGTTCCTTCTGATCTAGCCAATTTGAAATGCAGTATCAATGTATTCTCCCCATCTCTCTGTTGGGAATGAGAAATTGAAACCTACAAGATGAAATTTATCAACTTTCATAAAGTCAGCTTCAACCATCATAAAACTGTTAAACTTCTCATTATCATTCTACCACAGTTATTTCCCGAACTTTGGTCTGGCAGTCAAAATATTAAAGTGCATTTGAAATAAGTAGAGTTGATCCTTCAATATTCTGTGTGTCTTCAACATTGATTTAAGTGCTGTAAATATTACCAAGCCAGGATGACATTAACATAGCAAAAATTTAACAGCAAGCACATAAAATGACAAGAAAGCATTTACAGGCTGAAAAAACTTCTTTCCAATTTTATTTTTTAAAAAGGATGATTTGCAACTACAGCAGATCTAGTAACAAACATGAGGTTTATCCTTTCTCCCCAAAATTGCACTTCAGTTGTTCTTCATGCTGCTGCCTTCGCATTTCTTGGGGTTCACAAAGAGCATTGGACTTGCAACTCAGGGAGAAAGTTTGAACCCAAGTTAATTAGACACCCAAATATAAAGGTACTTGTGAGCTAGGTTTTTCCAGGAATGTAAGAATATTAATATAAGTTGCAATTAAATGGCTAAAATGCCTGGTTCTCCTCAGGCTTCTTTGAAAACAATAAGCCAATACATTCCCACTACTGGCAAAAATAAGGTATCCATCTTTAATAGTTAAAAGATTTCCACTGCCTTCTATTGGCAATTTCCTGAGGCTAAACCAGATTTTTGCGAAACGGAGATCCACAAACTACCTAGATGGTAGTTTTGGGAGAGGAAGCTCAGAAGCGATTGAGTCAAAGAGAATAAGTGCTCAATTGCCGACCAGAAGTGGTTCCCTTCTGCCCAGCTTTGAGGCAAACGAATTGGGGAGGCTTGCAACTCTTCTGTGGCTGAAGGAGCCGAGTCTTCATTGGCTTGGATTTCAGATGGCCAGAGCATCCTCAGATCTTCTTGAGGTTAACAGTAACAGTAAGTCATAGCAAGGTGCTCAGCTCCTTGGAAAAGCTGGATACCAAGCTGCCGGTCTTCACCAGTACAAAACTCATGCAAGGACAAGCATAACTTTGAACACAGCCCTCTGATGTTGTTTTAATATTGAGGGAAAATTGTCGACAGGTTGGTATTCCCACTGAAAACCAGTGGGCATCTAACTCTTTAGGTATTTTGAAAACTCACTGCACTTGTCTTGCTCTCCCCCTCTTTTTTAGATGGCTTGTTCTTTTATCTCTGTGGGTGGATTACATAAATACTTGCAATAGTTTTCTCCATGATTTTTTGCCATAGTTGCATTGTGACAGTAAGCTGGAAGACACCATGGACAAAAGCCCCTTCTGTCCTCCCACCACAAAAAACAGGAACAAGCCCCCCAGGGTGAAGACTTAAGAGCAAGGTGCCTCTGAAATTTCTCTAGCAAGTCCTGCATGTCACTCATTAACCTTGCCACAGCCATAAGCCAACTTTTCATTAAATTAATTCCCCTTGCTACATGCTGCGAATGGATCATTTGTGCTATTTGAATGGTTTATATACTATAGGTAGACACAAAATTGCACTTTATTTTCTTAGTTGCATTCACCCTTCCATATATTACTCATCTTGTGCCAATTCTCATCTCCTAGGTACCTTAAAGATAACAAACCTTTGTTCCAGACAATAGTCTCCAAATTTAGCACGATGTGTCAAGCAATTCATCACTTTTTCAATATTTTACATTAGTGGTGCATGTACTATTTTGATACATTTCCATTCAACCTGCCTTAAATTCTCTATTAGTGAGCTCATAATGTAGATGCACAACTCTGTTGTTTTACACTCGCATGGTTTTACCGAACTGGGAATCACCGAAGGATGTTTAATAGGAGTAGGTGACTGGAGAACTGCAGGAGCTCAGCACCTCTGAAAATCATGTTCTTAGGGGAAAACTAAAAATCTTTCAAGAAAACCAATGTTTTGGCACCCAGGTCTGAAAATGCTGACCTCTCTGTGCACGGATCGATTTACTCATGCACCTACATGCAAGTGCATTTCCTAAAGCACTCAAAGGTATATTTTTACATGCACCTAATACGTGGAGCTGCTTTGAAAATCTCCTGATAATGCCTTCTCATGCCTGTCCATGTATACTTGATTATGCTTACAAATCTACATTGCCACATGCCTCAGTCATATAATGAAGTCATGTTTATAAAACTTCTCACTCATAGGTAACATCACTGGGAATCAAAGCCATTGCAGTTAGGCAGACGTTGTGTAATTGATTTCAATGGGCTTTGCATCAGGCCAGTGCTGAATTTATCCTCTTTATATCATTCTCCTGCCATTTGTAGCCTAGAGCAAATTCTGAAATAGGTGCGAGGCGAAACAAAATCATCTGCATGTGTGGAATCGCTCCTGTTTATAGTACAAGTGAATTTGATGCATTCAAGTCTATTGGTTGTCATGGAATCCCAAACTAATTATAAAATCCTAGTAAAGGCAAATTCTAAATTTGACAGTTTTATTGCATTTTTAACTCCCTATTTCCAGTTTCTAAGGTGTTTAGAGACCAGAATCTAGACTAAACTGTATGTCCAGGGCACTTTACAATGAACTTTCCTTATGCTACAAAATCTTGTAGCCACCCGTCCCTCTCTTGCGAGGGTATGAAATAGATACTAGCATGCTCATCGAAAACAGTAAACCTCCAAAGTAACGACATCCTGATTCAGCAAAACATTTACCTAGTGTGTTTAACTAGTGAAAGGAACTTAAAACCAGGCTTACAGTTCCGTTTAAATACAAAGCAAAAGATACCAAAAGATTAACCCAAGTTAATCAGCCCACTGGCATTCAATGAAACAAAGTTAAGCTTATGTTTAAATATATGCTTACGTCTCACTGGTGTCCAAAGATCTTAGGCACCGTGCTTGAAGTTAAGCATATGTTTAAATGCTATACTAGGTTGGATCCCTGACATTTTCAGCCAGGCTGGGAAGAAAGAATACAAGAGATAAGAGAAGTAACCTTTTTCACATGAAGTTCTCAGACAAACTCAAAACATTGGGGAATTGGTCTACACCTGACTAGCAAACTCTTCAAAGTTTGACCATCACACTAAACTAGAAGGGTGCAGGACCCAAAAGAACAACATTAAAATATCTGTCACATTGTTTCCTTCCACCTTCTCGACAGTGTCCCTGTCTCAGCATTAAATCTGTCGGGACTCCTTTTTATTATTTGAATAATTTTTCCATGGGATGTCTCCAGCTGTACAAGCATTAATCAGCATCGCAGACTAAAGCAGTGAATCTCTACCTACAGCTGCATTATGTAAAGCAGGCTAAGCATCCCTAATTCTAGTGGGGTTTATATTTTAAGCTTCTCCTGACATGAGCTGGGTTTAAGTCTTGTCCATTGCTCAATGGTTTATATTTAATTGATCACAGAAAGCTGAAGTGAAGTGCTGTAAACTAATAGACTTTAAAGTTGCTTTAAAAATGAAGGAGGATGAATAGTCCCACAAAAAAGGGAAAGTAATGAAGCGGCGAGATAAGCCTCGCATATTGAAATAAAGGTTCAGTTTGTCAGAATCACGTTTTCCTCATCAAAGCATACAGAGATGAAATAGTCAGATGGTCGCT
This sequence comes from Alligator sinensis, assembly GCF_000455745.1. Taxonomy (NCBI): domain Eukaryota; kingdom Metazoa; phylum Chordata; order Crocodylia; family Alligatoridae; genus Alligator; species Alligator sinensis. Next base: position 114,411 of record NW_005842687.1, on the reverse strand, counting down.
GACAGCTTATGTGTTTGAGAGCCTGGGATACATGGCTTTGGTTTATTTATTTCCATTTTTTTTCCTCATTTCCCTCCCCACATCAAACAGAATTTTACAACTTACCTTTGTGCCTTTCCACCTACAGCTGGGCGTGTGTGAACATCAACCTGACAGGGACTTTGTGTGTTTTCTAACACTGAAATAAGGGTATTCCTATCAGATCCAGAGACTCTGAACTGTCTCTGATCAGAGGCTCCTGCATCGCTTTGGAGGCAGCAGCCTTCTGTTGTACCTTGGCAGTGGAATGGGGCGTAGTGGGGAGGGAGAAAGACCAAGACTGACAATATGAACATCAAAAGCAGGAAGCACAGGAATATGAGGCTTGCCAGATCAGGTCAGATCAGGGGGGTCCATCTATCCCAGGCTCCTATCACCAACAGCTCTTCCGGACAGCAGCCATTTCTTCTGTTGCCTCTGCACAGAGGCCGGCTCAAGGAAGCTCAGAGCTGACAGGCAACTACTAGGACAGAAAGGCTGAATCAGACTAGCGGTCCCTCTAGGCTCGTCTAGCAGGTGCAAGAGATTCTGCACTTCCTCTGCAACAAACGGGGTTGAAATCATCTGTCCAGCCAAGGGAGTCTTCAAAGCAGAAGTCAGGTAAGGTCCAGCTCTGAAACAGGATGATTTATACCCTGTCCTGATTTTTCAAGCATTTCCTTTTAACACTAAATATTTTTGTTGCTCATATAAAAGGTCCAATCCTTTTCAATCTCTGCTAAGCTCTTGGTCCCAGTGATGTCGCAAGGCAATGAATTCTGCATGTTCTCTGGGGCTTTGTCCATCCCATTTTTAAATGGCTTTCACCCTAAGGAAACATTTCCTTTTTTCAGTCTCTGAATAAAGTCTTACCCCACATTATATAGTCCATGCCCTTGTCTCTGTCTGCCAGCTTTACATGGTCCCTTAAGACACCATGAATGCCTCTTCCCCTACGATCATGCCACGCTCTACCTCTCCGATGACTTCCTGGCAATTATCTTTGAAGATTAAGGCCTAGTCTACACCAGAAAAGGTCTGCAAATACAGTGACATTGTCAAACTCTCCTGACAGATGCAGGGTAGACCAGGAAGAGAATTTAGCTAGGACGGCTCACATCAGCTTGCCGAGTGAAAAAAGCAGATGCATCAGCAAAAACACTTTGTTGTTGTATAACCTCATCTATACCAGGGCTTCTGCCAGTAAAGGAACGTTGCAAGAAACCCACACTCCTAATTGATATTACTATCCTGACAAAAGTTTCTTGTATGAGCTCGGCCTGAAACAATGCGGTTCCAGTGGCCACGTGAGGTACTGCAGCATTCAAAATGAACCTGCATATTAAACCGGCCTCTTTATTTCCATTCAAACAGAAAGGATTTTTCCTCCTCTGTCCTTGCTGGTACACTTTTCCAAAAAGTACCATATCTACCCTTAGTTAAATGATTGCAGTCCTTTTGTGGATTATGCATAAATCTTCATTTGTTTTCTTTATTAGCATTCGATCTGGTTTTGTTAATTGCGTAAATGTTCCCCTCAGGCAGAAAAGCAATATAGTTCAAATGAAGCAGGGCTTTTTGTTAAGGATAGTCAATTTGATTAACATCAGTGTCAATATGATGAATGAAAATGCTCTCATACGAGTTGCCCAATAACTTGAAATTGACGCTGGAATATTCATGTCATTAGGACATAAATGATAAATTAAATTTGGAATTATGTCAGCCCGTACAGAATTTCTCAATTTTCGAAACAATGTAAATGCTGTGTCTCCAGTAATGCTTTTTAATCAAGATCTCAGTTAATTACACCTCGCTATTCCCCTGTCAGATAAAGCTGTTTTATTACCCTTGTTTTACAGATGGGGATACTGAGGCAAAGTGGTGTCCAAGGTTACCAAACAAATCCATGCCAAGACGAGGAACCAAACCCAGGATGCCTGCATCTCATTTCCTTCATGCTCTGCTTCCTAGATCACACTCTCTACTGCCCATAGGAATAGAAATCTCACATCCTGAGAACAGCAGTGAGCTCTAACCATCGTCCTCCTCCTACTTCTGTTACCCCCGTCAGGTCTTCCTTCCAGTCTCTCTTTGGATTTTTGTTCCAACCACTTAGTCTCATTCTTTCTTCGGCTCTCATCTTCTTTCCCTGCTCTGAGGTCGTGCCTTGGAGCTGCTCAAAACCCCACTGAATATTATAGAACTGAACATATTTTGGATCAGGCCCCCCCAGCCCCCGGCACTTCAGCACTTGCTTCAAGATAAACCAAGGCGTGGGTTCAAACACCTTGCAATTCTGGAATTAAATTAGATCTGGCTCTGACTTCAAACCCTGAGAACTGCGTTCACCCCTGCCTCCTTTATCCTTCTGCACCAGAGCTCCTATGCCCTAATACTCCTCACATGAAAGGGACTGATTCCTGCATCCCTCCCTCCATCTCCTTCCTTGTTAACAGTTCCAGCCCAGTGACCTTTCTCTTGCTTTGTCTCCTGGCTCATTTACAGTTTCCAGCAGCTCTTTGCTGTCAGCTCATCTGTTCTTTTCTCTCTTTCTATCCTGCCTCCTGGAGTACAACCCCTTGACCTTAACCTTTGAAAAGGAGGAGGGAGTCTTTTTAGCATCATCTAATGGGGAGGAGCAGAGTCGAGTGGCAGTCCCAGCAGTCCTGGAACATATAAAAACTTCACACAACGGACCTCAAAATGCAGCCTTTCAGCAACTGCATTGCATACGAGGCAGATAACAGCTTGCAGCTGGCTGTTAAGAAACAAACAAACAAAAAAAAAAAACAACAGGCCTCAATGTGTGAATTACAGCCTGCCAAGGAAGGGGAAACTATGTCACATTTTGTCTCAACTGTCCCTTTAAATAGACCCCTAAATTTCACTCCTGCAGTTTTGGTTTGTTGGTTTCTCTGGGGTTTTTTTTGTTTTGTTTTGGGGTTTTTTTGGGGGGGGGGGTAGGGCGTTTTTGTTTTTCCCATAATCCCCTTTGTTCTAGGCTGATTATTATAAACTCCTTAATTTTGTCTCACAACACAGGCTTCCTACACTTGCTGTGGTTTTCTCTCTTCCTCTTCCAAATCATTTATTCTCCCCCACAAGCGTACAAGGAACACATAAGAAGCCTAACTGGAGTGCAGGATCCAATCAGATCAAGAGGCACTGTAATTTCCAGCTGTGGTTGGAGCTGCTGTCAAACTATGCTATGAATAGATGTTTAAAATATGTGCACCAAACTAATGCTGCATTGGCAAAAGGAAGTGGGCCTTCAACCCCTAGCTTTTTGAGATGGAAGAAAGAAAACTTGGAATAAATCAGCCTATCTTCTTGCACTCCCCTCTGTAGTGGGTTTGGTTAGTGCTGGAAACATTAATTGAATCCAGATGATAATAAATACTTTCCTCTGTTAAGGTCTTACTTAAGTGCATATTTAAGCCTTCTTCTATTCAGGACAGCACTTTAAGACATGACTAACTGAACACCAAAGCTATATATAGCACTAAAACTATGTAAATGCATAAATGCAGTCTTAAATGGGACACTCTCCTGAATTCTGATCTAAGTTTGAAATCAAGAAGATTATAAGACCAGATTGATCATGGCTGAATTTCTTACACCTTCCTTTAAAGCATCTAGTGACAGTCCACAGTCAGAGACCAATACAAGCTTCTTGCTTTTAGTTGTGAAGCCATCCCTTCCTACCTCATTTAAGAGTAATTTATTGTCATGTCTATCCCTGCCTTTGCTCTGCCAGCATTTACCGGGCCCCAGTCAGCCCCTCACTTTTAATACCTCTATTGCTTCCTCCCGTGCTTTTATGTCCTAGGGGAAAAATTCCCTGCTGAAGTTGCAAGTCCTATTATCTCATCTTCTTTGAAATTCTTCCTTAATTCTCACCTTTACCATGCTGCTTGCAAAGCCCAGCCTGTTGATCATAGCCAGACAGCTGACAATATATGGCCAGTTTTTCCTAATTTCTACCACTAACCCCGCTTAAAAATGAAAAGGATTTAACTAACAGCACTGCAATAGGTTCACTTTTTTGCATTCTGTATTAATTTCTACCCCTGTGTTTGTGTCTCTCGATTGTCAGCCTTTCTGAACCAGGATTGTCTCATTTTTGTGTTTGTATAACACCCAGCACAATGAAGCCTCAATCCCACACAGGGCTTTTGGGCACTAACATAAATAATTGTTAAATAAGAGATAGGACAGCAGGCTGAGTGCACGAGTGGAAAACGAGTCCCGAAAGCTTTAGAAATGCACCACTATCTTCACCTTAACGCGCAGAAAAAGAAAGATTGAGGTGATAGGGAGTAGGTGCGTGTCAAAAGGTGGGGAATTTTGCACTTCTTCAGACTAATGGTGCATTAAGCTCAATGAGACACTATATATAATTACCAAGAGAGTAAAAGGTTCTCTTTGCATCTCCATTTTCTCCTCTCTTTTGTCTTTTTAATTAAACATCCACTAGTCCTAGTGATATTGCCATTATTTAACACAATGTGTGGTCATTAGAAATGCATTTATACTTATCATATCTCGATATATCAGCTCTTCCCTTCATTTCCATATGCCAAATTAATATGCCTTGTGATAGAACTTATTTGACAAGCTCAGAAGAGCCTGTATGAGAAGATAACATTAATAACCCCAAATGGACTCCTATTAAAATCAGTATATAAAAAGGAGCATACATAGTTGATTGAAGGCATGGTCAATAGAGTGGACTGTCTTTATATATTCTCCAACATGAAGGCTAGTGGACTGGCTCACCAGCTGTAGAAACATCTAATACAATGCCCACACTTCCCATTCAGATCTTCCTCTCAGTGCATGCTTTATTGCATGAATATTGCCTCAACAAAATAGGCTTTTCCTTTGTGCCACTTATACTCTCTGTTTTGGGGCCTCTTACAGGAGTCAGCATCCGTCTCAGAGTGGTCCTGGAAGAACCACTTGGCCTCTACCCAGCCAAGATTAAGATTAATATAGGGCTAGCTGGTTCCAGGTATCCCTGGCCCTTAAAAAGATGGTCTGTCCCCCCTCCCCCCCACCTTCTTTTTTTAAACACACCTCTACAGTGAAGTGAAACCAGGAAGGCATTTTCCATCTAATAGGCTCTCAATGATCTAAACTTAATCCTAGCTCTAATAAATCCTCATGCTTCAGGACCTAAGCCAACTTCTAAAGAATAAGTATTATGAAGCAATTGCCCATATAGAGAAGTTACCTGTTGCAGGGGGCCCTTAATTTATTCCACTGATACTGCAAGAGGGAACACAGGGATTGCTGTGCTGTTTCAAACTAATATTCCCCATGCCCACACAACTATTTTTCCTTAATGAATATATTGAGTGTGGTCCTGACTTGGTAAAAAACTAATGAGACTTTGGATTCAATCCATGCCCAGCAGAGGACTCGGACTGTTCAGGGCATCTGTTATCCCTAATGAGAAGTGGAAAATGAATGGAAGACATAAAACTGTGAAAACTGAATCACCTGTCAGGCCAAGAAAATCACCACCAAGGCACCACTCCTTCACATCAAGCCAAAAGGTTGCCAGTTTTCTAGGTCTAATAGTCTGCTAGATTCACGTCGGAGCCATCACAGGCTTTCCCAATAAAATGAGTGGCACAAGCAGTTAGTATGATGCTTTGAGTGATGCTTATTCTGGTGTCCTTCTACCACAGACTGGCAGGGTTTCTGTGCTATCTGACATATTGCTGACTATTATAATGAATCCTTTTAATCAAAAATACACAAACTATGTTCTGTCTCTGCTTGTCTGACAGCATGGACTTCAGTGTAGGTTGCACAAGCCTTCCAGGGACCCTGAACATACTTCCTCGGGTGGCTGGAACCAAAGTCATTGCATCTTTACAGCTATTTTTAACCGTAGTAGCTAGATTAACCCGAGATGCGATCCCATCACTGATTGCAGTGTAGACATAGCCTAAGGGATGCTTCTCCTTGTTAGTGAAAGGGAAACTTTCCAAAGCCCTTTGTCAGGTCACCCTTAGCCACAAATATAAATGTTGTAAAACCAAACTTCTGCTAAACCTAACAATGATAGCAAAGTCTTCACTTTAACCCCCTCCTGCTGGCCAAACAAAAGTAAACTAGTCTGCCCTAAACTGAAAACAGAATTAATGTCAAGGAACGGATTCATATCACAGCTGGGCAAGGACAGGATTTTCCATTTTTCAGGAAAATCATCAGTTTTGAATTCCCTTCCCACTCGTGCTGTCTGAAATAGTATACAAATGATAGAATTTTACATATCAGAAATTAATTTTTGGTCAATCACGACATTTCATCTTATGCTGGCTTTTTAAATTGTACATTATATTGGATAAAATTTAAATAAAATAATCAAAATGATTAAAAAAAAAAGAAAACCAAAAGAGAGGTCAAAGAAGTTTCCAGAAAGGTCAAAGTGGACATACAGATGTTTCAATCAAAATGCTTTTTTCCCTAATTTTTCCTGCAGAGTAAAGTATACTAGAAATCAATGCATGTCCCAGAAATGTTTAGCTTTCAACAGGTTGCATTTTCGGATTGAAAATATCCGACAAAAAACATTTTTATCAGCTTCACTTGCGATAGATTTACTCGGTGAATAGCACTTTACACCAGGTGCAGTCCCTTTGGCTTCAATTTGTGGACTAAGCTTCTCTTCAGCTCAAGTAAAGGGTCTGATATTAAATTAGGTTTGTACAATTTGTTTTGTACTAATAACCGAAGGTTATATGTACTATGCAGTATATGGGAACTATTACCCATTCTTGAAGATATTAATATCAATAGTAACATGAAATCATCCCTTCAATTAAATATGAAACCTAACACTCCTTCCTGCATCAGAGACTGGGAAAACAAGTATGATGTCTACCAAGGAATTTTACCATGAGAAAGTGTGTGTGAGGCCTACTCACTTTATAATATCTATTTTTGAGGGCTTAAATTTGAGGAGTTCAGACTTAGTGCCAGCTCCCTGCATAAGAGTGAATGTCAGCCAGGTGCAGAGACCAGTGCAAGGATGTGCTCTGGTTATGGAAATATGGCCATAAAGAGCCACCTGGATACCACGTGAAGAACTGCTGCAGTACAGAAGAAAAACACCCACAAATCACACACCGCTGGTTATGACCTATCAACCCTCCCTTGAACCTGTACGGAAAATCCTCAAAAAATTGCAACCCATATTAGAAAAAGACCCTATTCTTAAAAAGTTCTTCCCAGAGCCACCCATCCTAGCCTTCAGACAAGCACCGAACCTCGCCAACCTCATCACTAGAAGCAAACTTCCTCAAGCCCAGAACACACCAAAAGGATCCAGACCGTGCCAGGACAAGAAATGCAAAACCTGCCCCCACATCTCCACCACCTCCACTATTACTACACCCCACAACAGAGCCATCAGCATCCCAGGATCTTACAGCTGCACCTCCAGAAATGTAGTATACCTCATCCAATGCACCAAATGCCCTGATGGAAGATATGTAGGAGAGATCAGACAACAACTGCGCACCAGAATGAACGCACACCGGAAATCCATCAAAGACAGAAACACCCAACTACCGGTGGGGGCACATTTCTCACAGGAGGGCCACTCTCTCTCCAGTCTCTCAGTCCTGATCCTCAAGGGAAACTTACACAACACTTCCCAGAGACGAGCCTATGAGCTCCATTTCATCAACCTGCTGGATACTGGAGATCAGGGACTAAACATAGACATTGGATTTTTGATACATTACAATCTGCCTGGCAACTGACTCCCCAGCCCAGCCCAGCCCGGCCCCTGGCTTCTTTACTTTTCATTCCATCCAGGAAGAGCACACACCAACTGCTGAAGCTTCCTTAGCCTGACGAAGGGTTTTTGAACCCGAAAGCTTGCTTAATAACTATTCTCCAACTATTTGGATTGGTCTAATAAAAGATATCAAATTCACCCAAGGAACCTTGTCTGCCTATATCCTTAGACCAACACAGCTACAACCTAAACCCCTGGCTATAAACGTGACATTTCTTTGTTTATGTCCCACCCTCCAAACACGCAGAAAGATGAGCGCACGAAAATCCATGCAGTACACAATTTATTCAGAAGCAGAAAGACAATGTGGCTCAAAAGATTAAAATATATCATTCATTAAGCAGGGAGTATTTAGCGTGGGACCATTAGGATCTTTGCAAACCTGCCCGTGGACAGGGTCTGTACGCCTTGTGCAGCTGACAAGGGCATGCAGCCTTGAAATCAATTGACAGGCCAGGGAAGAGTATTATTAGGAATCTGCAACCTCCAGACACTCTGCAGTGGTGAGATTTGTTGGAGGGCAGAAATGACAGCTATATAACAACAATATCTTATTGATATGGGCTTCCGGAACAGTGATGGAAGAAGGGGTGAATGCTGCTGACAGCAAATGACTGCAGCGTATGTTAAAGTCTGGATGGAACAAGCAAGGCTACAAATGAAGTGGCACAGGAAGAGAAATGGACATGGCATCTCACAGATAAAGATGTAAGTAGGTCAAGCACCATTGTCTTGTGATGGAAGTGACATTTTGGCCCACGCATCAAAGCAGAAGTCATTCGTTATTATTTTAAGCCCATTAAGCACGCTGGCCAGCTGCTAGCAGAAGCCATTTGTATTAGAATCATATTGATGATTTCACTCCTGAATGCTGGATTTGCTCTACAAGGTTATTAATTATCATCATCGTCAGGCTAGGAGAATAATAGAGTTCACCTGGTTGCAAGGGTGTTATGCAGAGGAGTGTAGAGTTATCAAGCCTTGACACTACTTATGAAAGATTAAAAACACTGGGACTGTTTGCTGTAAAGAGAAGATGAGTAAGAGTGGGTGAAATAAAGGTATAGACAAAAATGAATAATATAAAGGCGGCAGAGTAGGTATTTCTACTCATACTGTCACAAAATACAGAACACGCAGGCTTTAATAAAAGGTAACCAATAGAAGCCTGGTGAAAAAGCAGTATGACTTTTAGGGTGTACAATCTGTCCATGGAACTCATTGCTACAAAATATGATCAAGATCATATTAAGCTTGAGGGACCGGACATGTATACGAACAGTGAGGAATCCAGGAAAGTTTTAATGAAATTCAAAGGGCAATAGGGTAACCATTTGAAAAATGAAGTACTTGAATGACAATGAGTATGTCAGAAAGATAACCTTGCTATGTCCTGCAAGGGTTTTCTCAAACATGCCACATTAAGGCTAGCGCCTCCAAGGCCTGTAAGCCTTGATGGGAGTTTGATGCCTACACATGGAAGAAAACATGGCCCTAAAGGTGGTAAGAGCCTGTCACTTTTGAAAACATGACTAGAAATTCAAATGTTGATGTTACTAATAACATTAGTTAAACAAAAAATAAACCCCCCAAATAAACCTACCACCACCTCCCCCCACAACCAAACCCCCCCAAATTTGATTCAAAACCCATGATTCCATTTCTTCTGAATCAATATTTCTAGACCAAAACCCTTTTTCTGAGCAGTGTTTAGTTTACTTAGAGCCTAAAGTTTAGATAACTTGAGATATTGATTTAATTGTAAAGAGATGCAACACCTTGCTAGACAGCGATACTTAGATAAAAGAAAATGAATCAATCCAGAATATTTTTTCCGGTATGTTATTAAATACAATCACGCACTCTGTATGGCATTATAGCATGTTCCTTTAAAACAGAGGTAGTTTTTCCATTGCAATCATCTCTCATGAAAGCAGGACAGAGCCAGATGATCCTCAAATTCTTCAATAAAGATAAAGGATATGAAAAAGCCAAGTGAAAGTTTATGCTTCAACTCCCTAATCACCATGTGCATTGATTAACACATTGCAATGAAATTGATAGGACCAGAAAACTTGGCCCATACAATTCACCTGTCCGCAGCACAAGGCCTTGCAGGTTATCCTGTACTGTAAGGACCTACAATCATTTCTTATATTAATACTTTCACATGGTTATTTCCATCTATATCCCTGATGCGGCCAAAGTAGAAAGTCTGTGCCTACTGATTTTCAGAAGAGTCCATTTTTCTTCCATGAAAGCATGCGTCTCCTTTTCCATTCAGGAGCCATAGAAGAATTCATAGATGCTAGGGTCAGAAGGAACCTCAACAGATCATTGAGTCCAACCCCCTGCTTGGGTAGGGAAGAGTACTGGGTCAGACGCCGCCCAGCCAGATGTCTATCCAGTCTTCTCTTAAAAACCTGCAAAGTAGGGGAGAGCACCTCCCTTGGAAGCCCATTCCAGATTCTGGCCACCCTTACCATGAAAAAGTTTTTCCTGATATCTCACCTAAATCTGCTCTCTGTCAGTTTGTGACCATTGTTCCTTGTTACCCCAAGAGGCACCCTGGTGAACAGAGCATCTCCGATCCCTTGCTGCATCCCCCTAATGAATTTGTAGGTGGCCACAAGATCACCTCTCAGCCTTCTCTTGCGGAAGCTGAACACGTCCAGGTCCCTCAGTCTCTCCTCACAGGGCTTGGTCTGCAGACCCTTAACCATATGAGTGGCCCTCCTCTGGACCTTCTCGAGGTTATCCACATCCTTCTTAAAGTACAGCACCCAAAACTGGATGTGGTACTCCAACTGCGGTCTAACGCTGAATTGAGGAGAAGTATCACCTCCTTGGATCTATTTACCATGCATCTGCTGATGCACGATAAAGTGCAGTTAGCTTTGCTGATGACTTCATCACACCAACAACTCATGTTCATCTTGGAGTCCACCATGACTCCGCGATCCCTTTCCGCTTCTGTGCTGCCCTAGGTGCAGCACTCTGCATTTGTCCTTGTTGTATGAATCTTTGCAAGTGCAATATTTCAAAGGCTTCAGTTTCCCTCCTGTCTGCAGCATTCATTTCCTGCCATTCGCATGCATGAATTGCTTCAAAAAATTAAGCTTTTCACCAGCTGAACAGTTAGATTATACAACATGTTGTTATTTTACCAAACCTTTGTAAAAGAGGCTCAAGCTAAGTGAACCATTGCTTAGCTTCTTCCAATTTCTCTTGAACGGTATCCTTGGTGGGTTGATAATTGAATTAATCTCCAGTCTGTACAACTTGCCCATTAATTGGATGTTGGTTTGCATCTTATTTTTACCACCCAAATCAATATGTGAAATTTGACTTTGCCCAGGTCAGGAATAATCAGTATTCTTTCACATTCTGTTTTGCTATAGCAAATCCAACATTTCAGGTATTAGCGAATATACCAAAGAGCACCGTCTCATCAGCATATCCGAGGATGACTGAAAAGTGTCCATCAATGAAAGTCCCAACTCCTTTCATGTTTTCTCTCATAATAAATTCTGTGTGCATGTTAAAAACATTAAGGGAACACAAAAATATCTACACTTGACACCGCTGCTCAATGGAAAACCATTCAGTGTTGTCTTCTGCTCCTAGTAATAGTATTGACTATAGACACTTGAAATTATTTCAAAAAAATTCTTTGCAATTGCCGTGTCTTCTAATATCGTCTAAAACTCTGACTATGGATGATATATATATATATATATAATCATCCATAGGTCACAGTTAAATATATAAACCCCAAACCAACAACCACCACACACACACTAAATATGTATTCTTTATCAACATTAGTCTCTAGTTTGTCAGTAACTCCATTGTGGCTGATGTAGTTACACAAGGAATAAACCAGCTTTAGTGAAATCAGATTATAGGGTCACATCTACAGCTGTTATAAATCAACATAGCTCCACTGAAGTCAACAAAGCTAGCCTGGTTTACATCAGATGAACATGTGGCCTTGTGTTTCTTTTCAAGTTATATACATCATTGCAAAGTGCTTAGACTGATTTGCAAAGTTCCAGATGACAAGTGCAATGATGAATCAGGAGGCATTAAACAGAAGGGCCAGAGAGCTTTGAAGGTCAGGTTAAGCTTGGTTCTTTAAATGAGGTTATTTTGACATTACCACATGCAACAGCCACAAAATACTTGGAAGTGCCATTAGATTAATGACAGCATCGACAACGTTAACAAATTCTATTTGTTTGCCACACTTTTCCTCAGTCCTTTATTACTTGCTCAAGGCAGACAAACTGGAGATACAAGGCAAGCTAGATTTAACGCACGTTTCTGTGCGTGTTTTCAGAGCCAGCAACATGGTTACTGGAAAAAACCCCACAAACCCACAGATGCACACTAACTAAATAAAAACCTCTAAACAACAACAACAAAAAAACTTAATACATGATCAGTCTCAGGAGATAAAATTCATTGCGTTCCAGATTAGAAAAAAAATAATCCCTGTGCAGGAATCCTTGTGCCACTGCACCCACATACTTGGTAGAAGTCCCTTTATTACTAAAAATAAATGTTGGGAGGAACTGGCACGATGACAATAAAGCTTTTACTAGTTGAATTTCAAATGATGCCTGCAATCATTCCTAAAAGCAGACTTTCTAGAGTTTAAAGAAGGTGGACAACATTTGTCCGTCAGAAATGCAGGCTCTCGATCAGTAAGCAAATAATAATAATAATAATAATGTGTACAGAGAACAGAAGAAACAATACATCAGGGAAGAGAGATGCCTTTCTGATTTTATCAAAGGGTGGCATTAGGATATCTAGCGAGTGCAGCTGTTCAATAGCTTAATGGAAAAGACCATTTTACCTTTGTCAATTAAGAAGATGAGAGTCCCAGTTCATAAATGAAATGGGGTTTCCTATTTTTAACAAACCACCAGTTAAATTGCTTTCTTTAAGTTGATTACTCAATTTGAATTGATTTGGAAGTGATCTCATTGTAGTTTGAAAAGATTTACAGTGGAGTTATGCAGAAGCATTAAGGGATTGATGTCTTCATAAAATTAAAGAATATTAATTCTCTAATGTTCATGCAGAGAACTCATCCAAAATCCCTTTGCTACTTAACCCCCACATCTGAAATGGGATGCCATGTTTAAAAAAAAGAATATGCATAATTACTCTAGATATTAGGCACAAAAATTGGATTAATATGTACTGTTTTACTACTGGAGAAAGGAAGAAAATGTTCATTGGATTTGTACCATTGTAAATGAGATCAGAATCTGGCTACATGACACTTAGTTAATATTTCTTTTCCGACATGACACAAGGACACAGATGGGATTTTTTGGACAAGGATTTTTAGAGGAAAAGGAGAGGGGTAAATATATTTGACCTGAGTTTCTATGACAAGAGGTCAAGTACATATAGATATATAAGCACTATATTTAAAATTTATGGTATAAAAGGAATCTTTTATTGGCATATGAAGCCAAGGCTACTTGTCACATTAAGAGTTGCCACCGACAGATGTCAATAGTGCAAAATGAAGCACTGGGTGCAGAGGTGTGCAGAACAAATCTTTATGCCTTGTCTACACTAGCAAAGGACTGTCAGTATAGTAGGGGTGTGTGAAGCGGGCCCGATTCGATTCAGATTTGGCCCGAATCAGGGACAGCGATTCGATTCGGCCAAATCCGAATATGAAGATTTGATGCCAATTCAGAGAATCGGCAATTCAGACAGACACGGCTTTAAAAGTTTTTTCTACGTACCTCGAGGTATCAGCATGGCTCGTGATCGCCAAGATGCTAGCGCGGATGGAGAGTCCCACAGGAGTGTGGGGGGACCCTTCACGTGCTTGGTGGCGAACCTAGACATGGACCGGAACTACTTCTGGGTCTGCCGTGGAGCATGCTGGGGACCCCCCCCCCGTACCCTCCAGCCTGCCAATCAGCCACAGAGGGACCCTGGGTGCCCTCCCAGACCCAGGAGGCACCAGTCTCTGAGCCAGGAGGGCACAGGAAAGCCCCCCAGCGCACTCCCTGGTGGACCCAGAAGTGGACTGAAGTGCTTCTGGTCCACTTCTGGGTCTGCTGCCGAGCACGCTGGGGAGCCCTTCACGCGCCCCAGCATCTCAGTGTTCACAAGCCCCTACTACCTAAAGGTATGTAGAAAAACCATTTAAAGCTGTCTCTATGTCCAAATCTTTCTGAATCTCTCTCAATGGATTCGGATGGTTCCGATTCAACTCGGAGAGATTAAAGGGTCCTCTGATTCGATTTGGATTTGGAGATTCAGCTGCCGAATTGAATCAGGGACCAAAGCTTCGCACAGCCCTACAATATAGTTGTACCAGCACAGTTGTACCAGCAAATTCTCCTGGAGAGGTGCAGCTGTTATGAACCAAAGACTTCTCTTGCCAGGATGCTTACGGACATTCTCCGAAGGACTGCTTTCTGCTCTGGTCTCCTTTATATACAATTATGTGTACAAAGCTGACAAAGCTATATTGGCTAGCATGCCCATTTAAGTGTAGAAGATGCCATACCCACAATAAGACCAAGATCAAGTTGGAAGACTTTATGCTTGGCCTAAAACTTGCGCTTATGTCCAGCCATCCTTTTAAACAGAGCTGAATAGAAAATGCAAATCCTGTCCTTTAAAAATGTTTGCATTTTGGAAAAGAATCCCATCCCAGGTTGATGGTAGCGTTAGAGTGATGTTGTGGCCGTGACAGTCCAGGACTTATGTGAAGCA
>NW_005842687.1:97741-99781 GCF_000455745.1 Alligator sinensis | reverse complement strand
AAAAATTTTTTTTTTTTTTTTGGGGGGGGGGGGGGGAGAGAGTTGGTTGTTTTTTTTTTAGTGTCTAAAAGTGCAATAACCCTTCATGTGCATTACTTGATACTGAGAGTAGGATGGGGGGAGTCTCGGAGTGGTTGTACAGTGTTTCATCTAGCTGTGGATGCTAAGTGCCACCATAATGGAAATCATAATGATAAAAATACAATGTAAAGAGCTGCCATGTGCTTTACACAACTAGTTTGTCTGGACCTACCAAAGATCGACAACACTGTATATTCCTAAGTGACATCTACTAGGACCTTATCGGCAAGCTAACCATTTACACATATAAAATGGAGAGTGTTGCTGTAACTTAGAAAATGGGATAAGGTACCATATGTATGGAGTCATTTTACTTATTAAAAGCACAAATTAAAAGGAAAAGAAACACTCCAAAATGTCTCAGGTTAATTTTTTTTGTCCCCAGGCATCCACTCATTATACTAGACTGCCCAGCATTTTGTTTGGTGTCCAACATAGGCAGTAAATTTTCCTTTCTGCTAAGTGCTCAGTCACTCAGGGCTATCAATATAGTCATTACCAATTATGTAAGTCCAAGGAGAGCAGAGATTAATAATTCAGAGTTGAGATATCATTGAAATTTATCATCTTGCATGTACCATCTGCAGACAGCATCGGGAAGCTGTCATGAAAAGGCATTAGGTGGTGAAAATTAGAGCTTTGTATTGATTACCAAACATTCATAGTTTATCAAGAAGTGATGCTTTAATTTATGCCTAGATATATGAGGGCTTATTATCTCTACATTTTTACTTAACATCATGGCTTGCAAGGCAAAGAAACAAAACCCACTCTATTCCACCACCATGGCTGAACCATGATCCCTATGATCAGCAGATAAAACCCCTTTTGAAGCCATCAGTGCAGACCTTGGCAGAGAGAAGGAAACTTTGTGCCTGGGTGGTGGTAGGGATTAGATTGTGTAAGAAGCTCTGACCTTCCCTGTTGCTGGTGCCATCCAAGGTGTGGGCAGTTTAAGGATATGTGAATTTTTTGCCCCCCTACCCCACCCATCTCCTTGTAGGCCTCACCTGGTCAGGCTTCCACAGTATTCCAGGCAGAAGCTAACACTGTAAAAAGCAGTAAATCAGCTAAAGGACCTGCCCATGCTCTTCCTATCTGGCCATGCTGTACATCTTTCTGAGCACTTGTGTCATAATTTTTATAAAGGAGAGGGGAAAAAAAAAAATCAAAAACAACTTTTTTCCCCAAATTTTTGATAAAATAAGATTGGTCCATTTCCTAAGCCATTAAAATAGAGGCAAAAAGCATAACACATTTGAAAAAGGACATTCAAACTTCCTTAGACATTTCATAATTAGAAGACTTTAGAGCAGCTCTGATCATAGTGGGTCCTTACAACTAGGGAGGGTGATAAGAAATCAAAATAGGTTGTTAGGAATATTTCAAGAAACCAGAGCGAAAGATGATTTTTTCCAAGGCAGATGATAAAGACAGTAGAATCAATACAGATAGATAACGACATTCTTTTGTGCAAAGGATATCAAATAAGTTTTTTATGAAAGAAAGAAAAAGATTTACAGTAAAGGCAAAAAGAGTCAAAAAGTCAAGTGGAGGCGAAACATTAAATATGAACAAGGTGGGGAGTGAAAGACAAGTCTAGTTTTTATTAGATTTGAAGTAAAAATGCCAGTGACAACATGAGCATCATTAAGAGAAATAGAGACCTAGCTCTGGCTGCAGACTTCCAAAGAGGAGAGGTGAATATCAATGAAAATAGAAATTACTGCATATATTTATAACAAGGGAAGAATTCTATAGGCAATATTGTAAGCAGTTAGTCCAAATACAAGTAAGGGTTTCACAATCAGTGCCCACTGCGCGGAACAGCTAAAATATTAGGGACCCCAACCTGAGATTCAGACAATGCTAAATGCAGCCCCATGCTCCCCGATCACGCACATGCGATTCCCCCTGGAGTCCGAAGGCATTCAGGGAGCAGACACTGAATCAGGGCAA
>NW_005842687.1:87544-97710 GCF_000455745.1 Alligator sinensis | reverse complement strand
CAGGAGAACTGGAAGACTCGGGGTATAGCCCAGGTCTAATCAACCATCTGAAATGTCATTCAGGTCTCAAGCTGGTGTGGTTAATTCCCTTGGAATATTTCTACAACTTCCAAGGTAAAGACTTGCTTTGATGGTGCCTCCAATTTCTGTTCATTCAGTTCTTGTGAAATCCCTGAAAAACGAGTTGTGTTCTCCTGAACTTCTCTATAGCTGACATCTCCTTGGGCAGACGTGTGGCCTGGGATCTGCCCCTATCACAGCTGACAGGACAGGAGTTGAGAATGGCCTTGCCCAGCTGCTATACTCTCTCCCTGCACAACCAAGGGGAGCTGCACCAAATACAGACCCCAGATGCACTACAATGCCTCACCAGAGCAGCGCGGGGCCAAGACAGAAATGTTGATTCCCCAGATAATGAACTATTTCTGAAATGGGGCGTTATGATGTAGCCACAGCTGAGCCTTGCAGCTTTTAAATGGAATAAGCTTACACCAGAATAAAAGAATCAGTGTATGGGATTTTTAAAAAAGAATTCAATTTGCAAGAAGGGTCTCCTGTCTGTGGGCAATTTGCAAGGGGGGAAAAAAATTAGTTCTTGGGACTTGATCCTGCACATCGCCAAGTGCCCTCACTTCCCATTTCAAGTTGGGGGAGCTGAGGTTGTCCAAAAGCTTGAATGATTGAATGTAGCTGAATAGACTGCTTATAGTAATGTTACAGAAGCCAGAAATGAATTGCATCACTGGCTGGGAGTATGGGAGGGGAGGTACAGCTCTTTGGCTGGGTCCTAGCAAATGCATCCAACCAATTGCCATTGTAATTATCAGCAATTAGCTCTCTTCTGACAAATCACAAGAAATAGGCCAACATCTGCACCAGCACAGATGCTTAACTACCTTCTCACCTCTAGGGCTGCCCCTTCAGAAGTGGGATCAAATCCACCAGTGGGGAATGGTGGGGGGAACAAGCATGCACTTCCGCAGCATGAATTAAAGCTATCTTTATGGCCTAGGAAAAGACTGCAATCTCTAGCTTCTGACATGGCATCCTTGCTGGTACTAATCTCGCTCAGAAGAGAAACAGATAGGAGAAGAGTAAACAACATAAGCAAATACAGGCAAAGAGAGAGAGAGTGCGTAAATGAATGTTTTAATGGCTTAAAACATCAAAGATTAATAGCTGACAAGGAACGTTCGGCTCAGAGAACAATAGATTATGGAGATGGCTTTGAAGAGCTGTCATGCCAGAAAATGTGAAAGGTAAGGAGAAAAGCCATCAACGAAAAGTCAAAAGATATTTTTGTATAGTGCATGCATTTTTAATGTTTGAGGAAGAACAGTGGAGAACCGGGGCAACCTTGATATGCAAAACAATGACGGCTTGGATAGGTCTTTGCCATTCATGGCTGCAAGCTCCATGCCTCACCACCTCGATTACTACAACAGTATCAAATCAGACCAACTAAAATCAAGGCACTGTTGCAGCGCACTATAAATACACAGTTTTTTTTAAAAAAAGAATGGGGTCTCCTAGCACCTTGCATTGTAAGTAGACAAGAGAGTATGGGAGGGAGGAAATGCCATCATCCTCATTAAGCAGATGGGGAATGAATGCACAAAAAGACTTATCAACTTAGCCCAGATCACACAGGGAGTCTGTGAATGATGAACGAATTGAATTCCACTCTCTAAGTGTCACTACTACGCTTACACACGGTATTAATAGCAGAACTGGGGTACCATCTCATGGGACACGCTTGTGATTCCACTGAACTAGTCCAAGTCCCTAATCCCATGCCAATGCCCTTGAGACCCACTTCTCTATTAAAGCAAAACCAAATGAAAAATCCTAAACAGTCTTTTAAGAATGAGCAAGCTTAATTATAGTGTCTGGAGATATGGGATGCATCAATTGACTTTCATTCAAAGAAGTTGCCTTCACATTGAGTGCTTGTTTAATTACCATGGGTGCACTAAGGAAAAAAGCTTTCTAGGAAAAAACAAATAAACACTACACATTACATCCAGCCTCTATGACTAAGCAAACCATGTATATCTTTTCCTGGTTCAAGCTGATGTGGTATCCTGCTTAGTACAAATTCAAATGGGCCCCAGAGGGGAAATGTGTGCTGCCCTCCCTGGTCCATAACTTATGTTATCTGGTATTAGCCATTAACCAGAACAGAACCCCTGGATAAAATGGCTTATTTTCTGGTCCAACATGGTGGCTCCTTATAAAAATTGAAGCTGATTGAAACCAACAGGAAAAAAAAATTGCATTTATTTGAATAGATTTTGAATAGGATATAACTTGGATGCTAGGAAGTAGAGATGGATGAACTTTGCAGGGGCCAAAACCTTGTTGGGTTAAGAGAGAAATTTGGCATCACTAGAATGCTTCCCAAATTCATAATGATTCTGGTTGACTGTTGACTGGAGAAAACAAAATTTTAAAAGCTAAAGTGTTTCCTTCTGATATTTTTAATTAAATGTTTTGATTTATTTATTCAAAAATGACATTTTGTTTTGAAATTGCCTTCACTATATTTTAACAAAAATCAATACATCAACCTCAAAAAACTTGCTCAAATGCAGAATAAAATGCTTCATTTGATATGAAACAATTTTTTAATGTGCTGTAAATTTGGATGTGCTGGGAATTTCTTCTTTTAATTACCAGGGTACCCAAGAAAACCAATATATATGCACATCATTCTACTGGGAAGAAAGCATTGCATAGAGTACGGTTTGTGGTATTTTGTTTTTGGGGGATTTTTTTTGGTCCACTTATAATTCCCCACCTGACAGAGGCTGCCAGTGATTAAATCCCTAGAGTTGTACCTGGATTTTTACACACCAGCACCCTTCCCATGTTCAACCAGCAGTGAATCCAGTATCTGCTGAGCCATGAAAAACAAATAGACAGCACATTTTTGCATTATCTACACTCTTTGCAATCATAATAAGCAATTATTTAATCCACACTCCCCCCCCCACCCACACACACACACACACACACTCCCATGCATTCTGGGGACCTGGGAATGAGCTTCCTTTTTTGCAGTTTACCAGGAAAGGGGGAAAAAAAACCTTCTCTATTGCTGTAGTGAAATATACTGGCCATTTCCTCTTACGGGGAAACGTAAAAATCCTAGACTACTCTAAGGATATTTATAGGTCATGCTTGTGGTGAAGAAACAGCCTTGGTTAGCTGGCAAAAAGGCTGTTGAGAAAAAATATGTTTTAAGCTTTTTCCCCTTAAATTCCATTTAGGGTGCATTTCATTTTGCATTCAGTGGACTTCCCCCAAACATCTGGAGCTGGCACTGTTTTGGAACGGTGGTCTAATTCAATTCAATGGAAGTCTTCCCGCTAAATTCAGTGGATTCTGGATTAGCTTTTTCCTGTGTAAGGAATGCAGGATTGGGCATGTCTTCTATGGATCCATCCCTATGAAGGTTAAACCTGCCTGTCTTAATTAAATAAGATGGTGTCCATGAATTTGACTTTTAATCCCATGGTCAAAAAGCTAGTCTTTACTGGAAGCCTCATTTCCTACCACCTTGACTTCTTCCATCTCAATGTCAGATTTATTATTCTTATTCAATTATCTTTGTGACTGCTAGATGATGTCAGTTGGGGGTGGGAGGTGGGGACCACTACTCCTGTTTATGGGAAGAAACCCCTCAATCATACACTCCAGATCCAGGTGAGAGAGAAGTTAAACAGTAGCCTTAGTTTTGAATGCTTCAAACATTTGTAGCCTTTTCTACTTAAAACTGATTATTATGGCCTAAATAGATTAATTTATCCTTTCACAGTTGCTCTCAAATGAAAAGTTAAGAATTGGAGGAACTCTGCAGGTTACCAGTTACTTTATGTCTGTGGTTTGATCTTGGGAACAAAAAATTGATCCGAAATGAAATCTCTATGGGATTAATTAACTCAGAAAGACTTTAAAAACATAACCCTCTCCCCCCGCCCAAACACCCTTCTGATTAAAGGTTGAATGAATTACTGAAGGATGAGTACATGCCTAGGGTACTATTGGTTAAATATGTAATTAATCTTTTGCCTCCAATAAATATGGATTACAGACAAAAGGAAAAATACTCATTTCTAAAATCATGATTTATGTTTTAAAATATACATAAAAAATTATTTTCTCTGACCTTCTCTTCCCACTTGTGGCTTTTACATGTTAAGAATCAAATTACAGAGGGAATGACTGTGATCATTTTAAGGCCATTCCAGCTAGCTGACACCCTGGGATCCATTCAATGGCATTGTGCCGGCAGACCACTTAATGCATGTGGCTGCTTTAACCACCCACAGATGTGCTAAACCAAAGGAGTCTGATTCTCAGCTGGTGCAAATCAATGCATCTACGTTGATTTATGCCATGTCAGGATCTGGTCTGAGGTTTTAATGCAGTGCCAAATTTGCATGCACACTATGAAGGTGTTTGAAAGTCTGATTTAACATTTTTAGATTACTGTTCTGTCAATAAGCGTCACTTAGTTTCTCCTAAAATAAAACCCTTTAGAACTATTCATTCTCTCTGCAGGTGGTGAACTGGAAGGCTAAAGGGTTGCGAATCCCTTAAATCAAATAATTATTTACCTTGGCTTCTTCCTGCAATCCACCCTGCAGGTTCAGAGAAGCACCCTGACCCACTGCCAATGACTGTTTAATTAGAGACATCCCTTTTAGACTTTACAAAGGTCCAAGTTCATTTATCTGTTTATCACCAATTTTTGTGTCACACCATGTTCTTGCATAATCAAAGGCATTAAAAGCCAGGTTAGGTCACTAGGACAATACTAATGATTATAACGCTTCTATAGCAATTTTGGGGAAGGCAAACTGAAATCTGCACAGAACACGGCAAGCCATTTACACATTAAACACAGTTATACCTGATGGAGTACCAATCTCTAGAGGAAAGTGTTTGCTAAAGTTACATATATTTCTACACGTCAGCCTGTTTATAACTCTTGAAACAAGTATAATCATTGTCTCCATCAGCTCTTTTAGAGGCAACATTGGGTGCGTTTACATGAAATGCTTTACTGCACATTAGACTAACATAATGCTCAGTAAAGCATCACCATCTACACATGCACAGCAATTCCTGTGCAGTAGATTAGTCTAAAGTACCATTTTCTAGTTCCTCTAGGTACAGGTACTAGAAAGTCAGCACATTACACATGTGTAGATGCTGACCAAGAGCAAACTGCTCCTAGTCAGCTTAGGCAGCAGGGGCCACAGGTGGGAGAGGAGAGCTGTTCCAGCTGGGCAGGATGCTGCCTGCCAGCCCCATGGAGATTGGGACCCATCCCAATCTCCACAGCATGAGGAGAGCTGTCCTGGCTGCTGGGCAACTGCCTCCCAGACACGTGGAGATCAGAACCTGTCCCGATCTCTGCAGGGTGGGGAGAGCCATCCTGGCTGCTGGGCACTGGCCTCCCAGCCAAGTGAAGATCAGGATACCCTGATCTCCATGTGGCTGGCAGGCACCTGCCTGGGAGCTGGAACAGCTCTCCCCCTGCCCACAGGAGAATAGGACCAGCCTCTGTGCCCCTGCCAGTCCAGGCTGGGCACCTGGGGGAACTCGGAGCTCCCTCCAGCTACTGCAAACGGGCAGAGCAGGGCAGGGGCAGCTCTAGACTGAACCGTTTCTGATGGGTGCATATTCAGACACATACAAGGGCACAGTTTAACGTGCCTGAAGTTTGTGCAAAAAATCATGCACATTAACTGTACGTGTAGACACGCCCATGTGTGTTTTGGTGA
Organism: Alligator sinensis; assembly: GCF_000455745.1. NCBI lineage: Eukaryota > Metazoa > Chordata > Crocodylia > Alligatoridae > Alligator > Alligator sinensis. Next base: position 91,915 of record NW_005842687.1, on the reverse strand, counting down.
GGAGGAGGGGGACTTGCCAAGTTTTCGTATTAGTTACCATCCTGAGTTCAAATGCTACAGACATATACCCTCATACATATACTGCTCTAGGGTTCTTCTCTGGGAGGATTTACTCTTCTTGTTCTCTGTGGAATGGTGTGCAGCCCTTGCGCAAGGCGTGCAAGTGCCCCAAAATTGGGAAACAACTTCTAGTACCGTGTCTCTGAATCTTAGAAATGCCCAATGACAGCAATTCTGGCATACAGTAATATTATCATTGTGCAATGCAGCATTATTATTCTGGCTTGGAAAATAAACAGAAGGTGCTTCTACACGAGATGCTATGGTGACGCAGCATTGATGGCAACAAGCCGGGACACTGATGCTACATTGCTGTAGCAACAAGTCACAGCGATGTAGCGTCTAAAAATAACCGTGCGCTGCTGGGACTATGCAGTACCAAATGCGCAGTCGGGGGCACGTGTAGACGCATCCAGAGAGTAGGGAACCTACAGTTTGTAATGGCTGGCCAAGATCAATGAGCACAGAACCAAGAAAAGGATCAGAGATGCACTAATCCATGTTCTCACTGTATCCATCTCCGCGCGTCTCTCCCCAATAATGTGTTTATTCCAGAAAACATTTTTCCCCATACAACAAATGCCATATAGAAAAAATTATCTTTAAAAAAATTTAAAGTAAAAAAAGTTTAAACAGAAAGAAGAAGAAAAAGTTACATTACAGGAAAGGGGATGCCGGAAGAGGGGAGCTGCTGATGGAATGAAATATTCCCATCCCGGAAGAGTTGCTCTCCAGTTGGAGGTCTCCAAGTCAGAAAGTGAGTGGGCAAGTGCAAACATGCTCTGGTGTCAGAGGAGTGGAACTAACATGTTATTTTCCAATTTTTTATGTTAAAGGGATGTTTAATTTACAATTTGATTTAATTATTCATTGGGACTAATACACTTAACATTTCAATAATTAACTTCTACAGCAACTGTGGGGAAAATCCGATTTATCTGTTTACTTCCATCTTTAGCTGTCTAATTGGCTACGCTGTCCTCAACTCTGAAACCTATGCCTGTGGACAAAAATACGTACGCTATTACTGGGACAAGTCAAATACCCAGAGCTTGTATGGCCAATCCAGAGGCCATGGATTAAAAAAAAAGGGAAATGAATTATGCAGCAGAAACAAGGTAAATGGAGTTTAATTTTAATTGTTTTTCTAATAGTACTGAAAACAGAACCCAGGATCGAAGTCTGCTCTTTGTTTCCAGGAAATTTCTAAATCAAGGTTCAGACCTCACAGCTGAGGCCTCTATCTACTTTGAAACAGAGACTGAGAAAAATTAGATGTAGCATTAGGTTTGCATAATCCCTCCAATTTTGCTTTTGCAAAATGCAAACCAAGGAAGATTAAGGGTCACGTATGATTCTCTCCAAGCCTTCAGAGTCTGCGTGGGACAGAAGATCTTCATTTGTCCCATCTCTGCTTTATCACAAAAATAATCTTTACTTTTCTCTTCACAATTTTATCCTGTTTTCCATGGAAACACCACAGGTAGCTGGCAACCAAGAGCAAAGTTCTCCCTTGTAGATTCAGACAATGAATGCCCAGTGAAAGCTTTGATGGCCAATTTTTAAAATGTAAGCTGCTTCTCAATGATTAACTCTTTCATCACCAAAACTCAATCATCTAGAATATTTTTATAGCCCTCTTCTCCATCATCCAACCCTGTTCTCACTCTCGGGATCAAACCTGTTTTATAGTACTGTACTGCACTGTTCAAAAAGGAACTCCACTCCCTTCCCATTTCCCTGGTCTGATTTTCCCAGATGGAAAGTAAATTTCAGCGGTGGGTAAAGTGGTTCCCAGACATAGTTTATATAGCAACAAGGTATTCTACAACATGAGGCACTGTCATTAAATCGGTAACATCATCCTAAAATATATAAGAAGAAACATGGCTGTAAAATGCATAGACACTTTTCTGGGGTGCTGGTTATAGCCATGTTGGTCTAAGGACATAGGCAGACAAGGTTCTTTGAGTAAATGTGATATCTTTTATTAGACCAACTAAATAATTGGAAAAATTGTTCTTTGCAAGCTTTCCGGTACACAAGGTTTTGTACCCAAAAGCTTGCAAAGAACAATTTTTCCAACTATTTAGTTGGTCTAATAAAATATATCACATTTCCCCAGAGAACCGTGTCTAGACATTTTTCCTGCACAATGCTCAGAAGCATGGAAGCAAGTTGTGAAGTTGCATGCATGTCACCCTGGTTTTTTAATACAAATTTGTGCACAACGCATGCATGAGTTGGGCCACACACATGGGACATGCTTTTGCCTATTCACTTTGATCATTTCTGGCCATTTTTTTTTCCATAAAATAATTACATGATCCAGTTATGTGAAGTGTTCTTGGTTTTTCAATGCAGGCAGCAATGCAAAGCACAGCTACAAATCCAAGCTATTAAATTCCCATGTTGGGAAAAGAATCCATTCACAGGTGGTTGGGGTTTTTTTTCCCCTTTACGATTCCTTTAGAAGTAGCTCCTCTCTACTGTAAATAAGGTTATAAACGCTAATCATTAATTCTATTTAGGCCTAATATGTCATAAAGCCAAGGAAAGCAGGCCATTTTCCTCTCTGCTGGGGCACAAAAAGTGTATTAACTATTCCAGCCAGTGCTGTGAATGATTTATTAATTCAATTTTGGAATGTGTGACTGTCAGATCATATAAGTTCATGTTATAAAAAGACAGTCTCTCCGAGGACTCTTTTACTCTTTCTTTAAACCAACTGACTGACACTTCACATGCTTCACTACTGTATCCATCTATCTCCTTGTCGCATTCTCTCTCTGTGACTGTCAGATAGAGGTTATACAATTTGCCCTGTCCATATTAAGAAGCTGTTTGTGCTTGATGAGGGAGCTGGGAGGGACTGGTACCCAGTGGTCTAGAGGTAGTAACATCTCTATCCATGTCCTAAATTCGGATCTTAGAAGCATGGGGTATCCAACTCCACAGAGCACTGAATGCTCAGCACTACTCATTTCCAGAGGGAATTCTAGGTTGCTCATTTTTGCCAGAGGAAAGGTTGCAGAAGCCCTCAAGCAGGAGAGGAAAAAAGAGGACATATGTGGAGGATGAGAGGGGGAGAGGGTGCATGTGCACACACACGTGCAAGTGCATACATACACATGCATACACAGAGAGACAGACAGACAACTATAGATCTAACCATAAAGATACAGGTAGAAATCTGAGTTGGAGCTCTATCAATATACAGGTAGAGATACAAATACACACAGAGCAGGGGACAGAAAAGAAAGTAGCACACAGACTACAACATCAGTCCATGTTCTCAAAGTGTTCAGCTTATGGACCCACAATGAGTTGGTTTGAGTTCAGAATCTGCTCTTGGTAGCACTTTGTCAAGCCAGAGTCTCTAACTCAATCCCCTGCCTGTACAACAGCAGTAATAGTAGTTCCCTGCCTCAAAGGTGTTGGAAAGATAAATGCTATAGATGTTGAGAGACGTTCAGACACTTTAGTGGTGGGGGCCATAATGAATATTTGAAAATTGAGCCCAGTGAATTTTACAAGTCAAGGAGCTTTTTTGAGTAGGAGCATCGGGATCAGGCTCACGTTGACAGGGGTTGTTTTCCCCCCCCCCCCATTTTTAATCGGAAAGATTTCCCTCGACACATCCTTCCCACATCTCTGACCTGTTTTCTGACTTCCTCGCTCTGTTTACTTGTGTACATGTAGGAGTATTCCCATGGCTGTCAGGTCAGAGGGTCTCTACATGCCACAAGGATTCATACAGCAAGACAGTGACATTGCTCAGTGCTTCCAGCAGTGCCGAGAGACAAGCCTAAAACCCTCAGGATGCTGTTAAATGCTCACATACAGATTTTGTGAATCACAGTTTAACTTAATTAGAAGCAAAATAAACAGTGATTTATGTAAAAAAAAAAAACCCCAAACATGTTCTATACATAATGAGAACTAGAAATCAAGAGAAAGATTTAAAAGTAGGTGGCAGAGAGTAGTTATTGTTATATTTGATAGCATGAGTGGTCAACCAAAATTCAGAGCCTGGCAGATTGCACGAGTGGGATTTCATCTGAGAAATACCTGAATCCATCATCCATTTCTCCTCCTAAGAGAAACGACCAACACAGAAAGCCCCATTTCCCTGTACCAAGCAGGAATCCGCTAACAAGAAGCCATTTCTTTGCTTCTAGTTCCTACCCTCTTTCAGCCAACACTTCACCTAAAAGCACTCTCTCTTGCCCTTCCTCACAGTCATCAGTTATGCTACCAGAATTTCTGGGGTTGTTTTTGGATCTCCCCCCCATCCCAATACCCCCCTCA